>NW_005871335.1:934745-1005887 GCF_000147115.1 Myotis lucifugus | reverse complement strand
TTCTTTATTAAAGTCCAATTAGCCTGTTATATAGACTTTTATTCTGCAGTATACATTTTTTAAATCTTTTTTCTTTTTTTTAAATATATTTTATTTTACAGAGAGGAAGGGAGAGGTATAGAGAGTTAGAAACATCGATGAGAGAGAAACATTGATCAGCTGCCTCCTGCACACCCCTTACTGGGGATGTGCCCGCAACCAAGGTACATGCCCTTGACCGGAATCGAACCTGGGACCCTTCAGTCCGCAGGCCGACACTCTATCCACTGAGCCAAACCAGTTAGGGCTGCAGTATACATTTTAATGTGTGTTTATCGTGTTCATTAAATTCAATAATACTTTTTCCTAGGACTGCATTGAAATTTGAAAGGATTAACATTTTTACAATAATAAATCATTTTAAGGGTATAGACTAGGCTTTCACCTTTGACTTAGAGACTCCTTATGAATTCCTAGTTCATTCTAGATCAGTGATGGCGAACCTTTTGAGCTCGGCGTGCCAGCATTTTGAAAAACCCTAACTTAACTCTGGTGCCGTGTCACATATAGAAATTTTTTTATATTTGCAACCATAGTAAAACAAAGACTTAAATTTTTTATATTTATTTTATATATTTAAATGCCATTTAACAAAGAAAAATCAACCCAAAAAATGAGTTCGCGTGTCACCTCTGACACGCGTGTCATCAGTTCACCATCACTGTTCTAGATATTTTATTGTTTCTGTGACTGCGGTGAATTTTTTATTGTATTTTTCTACATGGCAGAGTTGACACAGAGAAATAATATTGTCTTTTATTGGTGGACCTGAATCCCGATGAAACCTTTCTTGACTTATATTTGCTGATTCTGTTAGTTTTCCTGGGCAGATGATTCTATCATGGGCAAATAACGGACGTTTTCTCTTCCCAGTTCCTAAGTGTTGGTCGCTTTCATTTGTTTTGCCTAGAATTCGGAAGAACTCGGGGTGAAATACTAAATTCCATTGCATCCTGAAACAGTTTCCTCCTGTTAATTGGTGTGTGTTTTTATATTGCTTTTACTCAGTTCTGTTTTCTCTCCCAGTTTACTGCTAGTACATTGACAGGTTTGGGTCTCTGTTTTCTGTCTGCCCTGGTGCATTATTTTTATATACCAGTTCTTCAGTATTTTCCAGTGATGCTTTCGTTGTTGTTTTGTAGGTCTGATACTTTTTCTTCTTTATACCTGTCCAAGAGGTTGACTCAGCTTAGGGTGCACCTGAACCAGTGTAACCATACCTCTCAGTTTGCTTGGGACAGTCCTGGTTTGTGACTGTTGTCTGTTATAACTCTTAGCAGTACCCCTTCGCTCTCGAAACTGTTCCAGTATGGATAATACACTGAAGAGTCACCGTCCCCTGAATTTTCTGTCGTGTGGTGGCTGGTAGAATCCTCTTCTTAAACCAAGTTGTCAGCGTCCCACAGACTTGAGTCTATTACAGCTCTGCTAGCCATAAATAGGACTCACTCCTCTCCCTCCCACCCCGCAGCCAAGCCTTGCATAAATATTGTCATTCCAGCCCTGCCCGGGTGGCTCAGTTGGTTAGAACATCATCCCATACACCAAAAGGGTCATGGGTTGGATTCCCAGTCAGGGCACATACACGGTTATAGGTTCGGTTATAGGTTCGATCCCTCGTCAGGATGCATGCGGAACGCAACTGGTCGATGTTTCCCTCTCTCTCTCTCACCAATTAAAAGAACCCCCCCAAAAAAATTATAATTCAGCTATACACACCTACGAGGATTCTTCCTTTGAAAGTCCTCTCTACAGCACCTCTGCTTCCTTTCTGATGAGAAATTAGAATTTCTATCCAGAGAAGAGATTCTAAAAGAAAAGGGACAGCTGTCCCAGAAACCACCACCGATGCCCTGGAGGGCAAGCATCTCCAGTCCTCTTGGGATGCAGATCTGGCGATTCCTAACCAGAAGGCAGTGCAGTAGGAGCAGGGAGCTTCCTCCCAGGCCTCAGGCAAGACCACTCTGGGGCCTAACTTGTACGATCTACTGATTGTATTCTTTTAACAACTCCTCAAGCCATAAAATTAGTGGAAATTTCTGTCAGCTTCTGGGAATAGGCTATCAGCCACCTAACTTCCCACGGGATGTTTTCACTTTCTCTCTATTTTTGTAAGGATTTAATGGAAAGTTAAGAGAGACAGCATCAAAGATGCTATTTTTAAACAAGAATCTCCAACCATCAGTTTTTATTTTCTTTTTCAAGAAAAAATAGCCTTATCTTTTTTTCTGATTATCTAATTAAAGTATGGCTCACTGTAAAAACAAGTTCAAACCACACAGGAAAGTATCAGGGAACTGGGAGAAACCACCTAAAATCCCACCATCCCGAGGTAACACCATGAACATCGGGGTCACCATCCTTTGCGATGTCTTCCTGTGCATGTATCCAAGCAGAGATGCCAGAATAGAAATGAGATCAGAGCTCATGTGGCGATTTTATCGACGCACCTTTCTCTTTTTCTACAATATTTACTACCTTCTGCGCCCACAACTTCTCCTGCCACCCGTGTCCAGGATCCGCAAGACTACTCCCAGCCTCAGTGATTCACTGAAAGGACCCCCAGGACCCAGTATATAGTTGTGCTCGTGAGTGAAATGTATTACCCCAAAGGACGCAGAGCCGGTCAGCGAAGGGAAAAGGCGCATGGGGTGAGGTCCAGAGGAAACCAGGAGCCAGCTTCCACGAGTCCTCTCCCGGTGGAGACCCTCGGAATATGCCGAGTACCGCCCAGTGAGTTGTGACATGTGCCCAGTGGTATCGTCCAGGAAGCTTATTGGGCCTCGGTGCCCAGAGTTTTGTTGGGGGCTGTTCATGTAGCCACCGCTTGCCTAGCATGTACCACAATCCTAGGCTCCCATAGAGACTCAGGCATTCAGCATAGACCTTGTTGTTTGTGCAAGCAGTTGAAGCACATTAAACCACTGCCATTTAGGGAAAGTTTGATATCAGTGTGGGAAACGGACAGACACCAGCCGAGGACCAGCCAACCTCGCCAGCAGGCCGAAGGGTAGAGTCTCAGGCCTGCTATGTTACACTCTCCCCTCCTTCCTCCCTCCTTTCCACTCTCTCTAAAGATCAGTGGGAAAAATATCCTTGGGTGAGGATTAACCAACAACAACCAAAAAGGTATATATGTTTGTAATCATACTAAATGTTAACAATTCACATTTCTGCTCACCATGTAAGTGAACTCTTTTCTCTAAATTTTATTTGCCGCAGTGCTCTTTATTCCTTTAAGAGCAATCAGTTGTGTCCCCAGTCAGGGCACATGTAAGAGGCAACCAATGAATGCATAATTAAGTGGGAAATTTCTTTCTTTCTCTCTCTCCCCCTCCCTCTCTAAAAATCAATCAATAAATAAAAATTTAAGAACAGTCCATTTGGGAGGTTCCGGTTTTAGTAAACATCCCTAATTCTCCCTCTTCCAACTTGCCATTGAAAGGCACAGAAAAATATATGAATATACACTGGAAACCAGGTCCTCACAGGCTAAAACCTATTATGATGTGCTGTAATAAACACAGTATGATATTGGCATAGGAATTGACTGTGGAATATAATAGTGAGTCCTGAAATAGATTTAAGTATATGTGGGAATTTAATGGTAGACAAAGGCAGAATTTCAATTTGGTGGGTGGGGGAGGAGGGAACACAGGAATGTTTTATTAAATAGAATTAGAATAGCTGGTTATTTACCTAGGATAAAACAGCATTGCTCTCCTATCTTATACCATGTGGAAAAATAAGTAAGTCCCAGACCTATACATTTTTTGGAGAAACCCAAAAGCTACAAAGGAAAAAAGAAGACACATTTTATTATATTAAGTGAAAATTTTCATGTTGAAGAGTGTGCCATGAACAGAGTCAAATGACAAGTGATAGCTTGGGGAAAATAATTGCAATACATCAAGTTAATACATATTATATGCCAGTAGCTCCTACAGATTCATAAGAAAAACAACCCAGTAGAAAAATGGGCCAAGGATATGAAAAACAAGTACCAGGAGAGGCAATCCAAAAGACCCACAAACACACCCCTCACTAAAGTCAGAGTCACTAAAATGTGGGCTTAAAAGAGAGGCACTTTTAAGATTTTCTCTACTCATTATCCAATGGCTTCCAGAAAGGCTGTACCAAGTTATGCTCCCACTAACTGATGCATGAAAGATCTTGTCTCAATGAAGTGCTGGATATTTTCATTCTTATAAACACTTTTTCCGAATGACCTAAAGCCTGAATGTTTTGCCCGAACGTTGAAAAAAGCCTAATTGTCATCTACAAATCTTTGCATCATTAAGAGAAATGAATCGGTGTAACCTAGGTCACTCGTCTCTTCCTTCCACAATACATAATTGCTTCACTTACCCACTTACCCTTTACCTTTGTGTGTGTGTTCTTTACATCTCACTTGAATGAGGAATCAAATGAGATGGTATTTCTCGATGGCAATGAAGGAACTATTTAGTGTTTTAGAATTACAGCTTTAAGCAAGGAGGTGTTTGAAAGATGGGTTGAGTAAGGTCTGGCAGCTAACACTCGGGGCTGAGTTGAAGTGTATAATGATTGCTACTAAGTATGTTGTGAGGCACATCTGTCCTGGGTAATTTTGTTGCGTTAGCTTTCTTTTTTCTTCTTCAACCTGGAGCTTTCTGGTTTTGATTTATCATTTGTCTTCAGTGTGTCATATTCATTAATTCCCAGAAAATAGGGTACTTTTTTGTTTGTGGTT
This sequence comes from Myotis lucifugus, assembly GCF_000147115.1. Classification (NCBI taxonomy): domain Eukaryota; kingdom Metazoa; phylum Chordata; class Mammalia; order Chiroptera; family Vespertilionidae; genus Myotis; species Myotis lucifugus. The sequence goes on along the minus strand of NW_005871335.1, from coordinate 1,001,116 downwards.
GGGGGGATCCTGAAAGAAATAGTTCTAACTCTGAGGGAAAATGCTGCACCAAATGCATTTGGAAGAGCGGTGACTCGCTAATACTCTGTACCCACTTAGTTTGAAATACTTTGTTATCTTGGAAGAGGAATGGGTATGGAACCACTCAAAAAACTCCCTTTTTTGGGGGGTGCATGTATAGTTCTAAAAATACGTTCTCATTCTAGGCAATCTGTTGGTCAAAATCAAAATTGTCATTGAATTGAAAATGGATTCTCAAAGGGAGATGGAAAGGTGTTGGGGACGTTTACCTTTTTTGTTGCTAATAGCAACAACTTTGGAATAGGTGGATTTGAAGAGTGGCTTTCTTGACCCACCTGTGTAACCAGTACGTGCTTTTCTGAATTATGTCTTTATTCGGGAGGGATTAGTTCTTTCTGAAAGAGCATCGTAACTGATTATAGATAGATGTCGTAATTGGTCACCGTGCCATATACTTGGATCATTTCAGGTTGCACAGTTTTTGTCCCAGCTCCAGGGATGGAATTTTCTTTACAATGAGTTACAGTGTGGCTGGGGGGTTACAGCCTTTCTATTCACACCCGGGAGACTACTAAACACAAGACATTCTTTTCCCAAAAGAACATCTTTAAGGCTCTAATCATCTTCCTCCAAGCAATTTGTGGATACTCTCAGATCACAATTGCAGCTCACGAATTCCACAGCAGCAAGGGCTGCCAGCCCTTTGGAAATTTAAATTGTTTCCAGGTGATCCATGTTTTGTGTGTATGTTTGGTTTCATTTTCCGCTTTTGTTATCAATTCTTAATTTTATTGCATTGCGATCACAGAATGTTAAGTGTACTATTTCTAGTTTCTGGAATTGATTGCATTTTGAGGACCTGGTATAAATCTTTTTTTTTTTTTTTTTTTAGTATATCTTGGGGAAAAAAAGAGGTATTTTCTCTTGCTTTTGATATTTTTTATTATGACAAGTTGTGAATATTTACAAAAGGAGCAAGAATAGAATGAGTCCCCATGTTCCCATCTCCCGGCTTCAACAATTATCAACATTTGGCCTTTCCTACTTTATCTAGTTCTCACCTCGTGTTTGTTCTGTGCGGGGTTTTAAAGAGGAAATCCCAAATGTATTATCACTTCGCCTTACATACCCGTATAATCACTACAGATAAGGGCTTTAATTTTCATTTTCAGACCAGATGGAATTAGTAATGCCTCACCATTATTAATTACCTAATATGGGGTTTCTGTTCAGTATTCCCAGTTGACTTAGAAACATCATTCCACAGATGGTTAGGGGTGGAGCTCCCATCACCTGTGGGGCTGTGGCACCTTTGAGAATGGAACACATTGGTCTTTCTTTTATTAATTTTGATTTTTCAATGACATATCATGTTATCCTTAAAAATTGTATGTTACAAAGGTATCACCCTAAGGACTGCCCTGGTTGGTTTGTCCTAATTAAAAAGTGAATATTATTAGTATGCTCTTGTATGAATTTGTTAAATTTATACTTGAAGTTGTTGGATTATATTATAATCCTAATCAAAGGGCAGATTTAAAGTGACTCCTTAAGCATAAACAGATAGTGAAGTAGTAAAATCTAAAACTGAGAATGATACCATAACTATTAATTATAGGAAGTCTCCAAGGTTAATATAGACCTGAGTATACTAATTTTGTCATAAATCAGCCAGAGAAAAGTGTGAATAGAGTCAGTATCTGAAAATTGGATTTTATTGGGTTAGTTATTCATTGGCTTCTTCTAGTCACTGATGTCTCGTTGATTGCAAAACTTTGTCAAGCAGTGCCACGAAACCAAGGGGGCTTTCACATCATTTTCAAACAAAGCTCCCTGACTTCTTTGTGAAACCAATCAAGTGTTGTATTTCTCAGACTAAAAGCAAAATAATTATCTTTCATATAAATCAATTACTTTTGCCCTTAAAGTAAAGACCAAAAAAAACCCCACAAAACTACCAATTTTTACTGAGTGACAGGCACCATTCTGGCACTTTACACATATTAACTAAATCTTTGCAGGAACCTAGAAAATGAGTGTCCGTTACTATTTTCAGTTATTAGGAAAGGGAACTATAGCCACAGGTGACTGGGTCATTTGCTGGAGGTCACACAGGTGTCAGAAGTGGGATTTGTACCCAGCAGTCCAGCCTTCTGCACACACTCTTTTAACCCCTGCTCACTTACACCACAGTGGCATCCTCCAAAGTGCACTCCTTATAGGAAAAACAGTTAGGACTCCCACTATTGAAGAAAAGGTTATAAAACAGACCGCCAAGGTAATGATGGCCTCATGCTCAGAGAGAGAAAAAGAATGAGATTTGGCAAAATTTCTTTATGCAATGACCTTGGTAGACATCTAATGACAAATACATGGAACAAGGTTTTCTACAAAAATATTCAAACAAATGTCATAGACTAATCCTAGGCCTTGGCATCACAAAAACAGCCCTTTCAATGTTACTGGAGAGTTCTTTGCCCTTCTTAGAAAACAGCCACATGGCCCTTGTAGTTGGAGCAGCGTCCAGTACAATGAAAGGTCGTGGGTTCGGTTCCTGGTCAGGACACATACCTGGGTTGTGGGTTTGATCCCTGGTCAAGGCACGTGCAAGAGCCAACTGATCAATGTTCCTCTCAGTCTCCCTTCAACTCCAAAATCAATGAACGTATCCTCAGGTAAGGATTAGACAAACAAACAAAAAACAGGCATATGGATAGTTAGGAAGCAAACATACATGGCAGTGGTATAACATGATGTCAGAATTTAATTTAGGTTTAACTTCAATTTTATAGCAAGTATATGAAGACTCACTGACCTTTCCATTATTTACCTAACAAGATGTAAAGAGCTAGCTGAGGACTTGTCTTCTTAGAGCACCCGTTCTGTCCAGGTTCCTCAGTAGCCGCTGCCGAGGGCCGACGGCCTCTGGTCTGAGTGTAGCCCTCGTGACTCAGTGCTCCGTTCCCACACTGGCCTGCACAGTCTTCTGCAGCTTGATCTTCTCACTCAGCGTGCTTGTCACACAGTATGTTTTTAAATGCCCCTAAGTGTAGGGCTAGTTGATTGACCTTTACTTCTTTTTGCTCTTTCATTGTTAAAAAACCATTTCTTATTTTCCTGATAACAGTTAGTGTTTCCATTTTTTTGGTCATTCCGTGTAATGCTACGATGAACATTTTCATATGTTTCCTTGTCTATAAGTTAATAAGTGTCTGCGGGGTGGCTATTCTCAAGTTTTGAAGACCCCACAACCCCCCAAAGAGCTCATCTTTGAAAATTCTACAAAGTTCAAGAATATACAAAATGCGTGTGTGTGTGTGTGTGTGTGTGTGTGTGTGTGTGTGTGTGTGTTGGCTGTCAGAGTATGTCATCACATGTGATGTGGCCTGTGGAAAACTGCACTGCAGACTCGTAATAGGAGGAGAGTTACAAAGGCAAGTAACCTGTCGTTATTATGAAATGAGTTTTTATCTCGAAGGTCCGCTGAAAGGGTCTCAGCAAAGCTCAGGGTTCCCAGGCCACACCTGGAGAACGGCTGCTCTGGGGCATGTTCCGCCGATTGCAAATGTGAGGTTTTGTAGAGTCTGCCCATGTGTAAGTTGACTGGGATTGCCCAGTTGCTTTCCAAAGTAATACTATCCACTTACTCTCGTACTGAAATGAGAGTTTTTATCATTCCACATCACTGTCAACAGTTTGAATTGTGGGACTTTTACATGGTGACCAGGTAAGTCCTTTACTTCCCTTAGCATTCAGCTGTGCGTCGGGGCGTTTGTTAAATTTCTCTCGCAGCAGGAATGTCAGGTTATCTATTCCGCCACATGCCTACCAGATCCAGCGGAAGTCCCATCGAAAGATTTAAGAGAGAGAAGTGATGTGGTCAGTTTTCACTTTTTAAGTAGATCTATATTGCCCTGCCTGTGTTGCTCAGTGGTTAGAGCATCAGGCAAGTGACCAAAGGGTTGCCGGTTCAATTCCCGGTCATGGGCACGTACCTGGGTTGCAGTTCAATCCCCAGCCCTGGTCAGGGTGCGAATGGGAGGCAACCAATTGATGTGTGTCTCTCACATTGATGTTTCTCCCTTTCTCTCTCTCTCACTCTCTCTCCCCTCCTCCCTTCCACTCTCTCTAAAGTAAGATTAATAGAAAGAATAACCTTGGGTGAGGGTCAACAACAACAAAAAATAGATCTGTATCAAGGGAAGACAGGAAGTAAGATGGCTGGTTTGGAGGAAATTAATAATTTGGGGCATAATGTCTTCAGTTGTTTGAGATGTGGAGTCAAGGTGACGGCAAGTCATTGGACATATGAGTCAGGGAAGCAAAGGAAGTAGCCCATTTCAAATCAGAAGGAATAGCCAGTAGTATCAAGCATAAAAACGCACAACCAAATACGGAGTGAAAAGCGCCCACTTCCTCTGGCAGTTAGGGCCTTACCGGTTTATTAATAACTAGCAGGTTAACGCTGATGGAGAGGAAAGCAGAGTGCAGGAGGGGGAGGAAAACAAGCCAAGTACCAGAATACCCCAGCGAGAACGTATACTGACTGTTTCTTTGTGAATCATGGTCATGAGAACAGCTATAGGATGTCTGTTCTTCATGAGGAAACCAAGGTAAATGGTCAGTGAACATTGAAGCCCTTCCCTTCCACCCCGGCATGTTACTCAGCAGTGCTGTTACAGGAACATGAATAACATCACTGTGCGCAAGTCACTGTTTTTACTCCTGTGAAAATTTTTCTGTTGATTTATAATATAATCTAACGGGTACCGTTTAGATTCACATATTGGCAAATAAATGCACAGCCCTTTTAGAACAAAAAAAATTGCCTCAGCAAAAAATTAGCATTGGAATAACAGAGCATCCTTTCTTCTCTCTCTCTCTCTCTCTCTCTCTCTCTCTCTCTCTCTCTCTCTCTCTCCCTCTGCCTCCGCCTCCCTTTTCCTTTCTCCCACCCACTGGTGAATAAAAAAGATAAAAGCATATTTGGAAAATAATGGCGACTTATCACAAATAATTTGTTTCCTATTTATCTCCTCTCAGATACTGCTAATAAGAAACTCCTGCCACCCCTTCCCCAGCCCACTTCCCTGTAAGTTGGAAACAGACGATCTGTTGCCCGGGTGATATCTCATTACTAAGGCAACCAATTTGGTGCATCAGTGTGAATCCCAGTTTTAAAATGTAATTATGCCAAGATGTGTACATATGCTTGCAACGTGCTTAAAAGAAATCTGTTCCCCTTTGGAAGGAAAACATTTCCCATGTTAGATGAGAGAAAAGGGAAAATAATGCCTTTATTCTTCGCTAGCTAAAATACACCTTTTAGCCGAGCTCCCCTGCTATGCTTGGTAACGCAGCTTGCATTGGTTTCTCCCTCGCCACTTCTTTTTTTTCCTTAACTTGAGATGTTCCTGTTCCAAGACACTTCTCTCTTGAGACCTGTCACTCATAACCCAGCAGCTGTTGTCTCCATGACAACACTTTCTGGGCCCAATAAGTGGTGATAGGGGGAAAAAAATGAAAGGAAAGAAACCCATGGCTACATTTTCATTGCAGTTCTCTTTTTTAATTATTGGAAGCTCAAGAGATTACTCTTTATAAGGAATTAATTAGTGAAGGGGAAGTGATTCCAGAATAGATGTATGCATTAAATTAGAAACTTCTGAACAGTGAGGATTGCTGTTCAAAGATGCAAATCAAAGATCTTACAGGTAGGTGTCCGAGCAAAAGCTGCAGAGCAATGAATTTGTCTTCCTCAACAAAAATGACTGTGTTTAAAAAGAAAAAAAGAGCATTTTGGGTGTGGGGAGTATTTAATTACCAACCTTATTAAATAATGAGATCCGTGTAACTCATTACATTTCCCGTTTTCTGTAGCTGCCAGATAGCTCAGGACCCAGGTTTGTACTCAAACCCAGGAAGCACTCTCGTCTGGGATTTTGAGTGGGACTGCCTCCCTCCCACCGCCAGCCTTGCTGCCACGGCCTCGCTGTCCTCCTGTTACCCGACTTGGAGGCCTGCATTGTCCATGTCACTTCCATGTAAATTCCCTCTGATCCCTTCAGAAATAATTGGGTAATAAATATTAAAGGCAGTGACGGAAATATTTTATTGTCATGGCCATTCACTACAGTGGCAGCACTGACATCTCATGTAAAATATCACCCCAAAAAGGATAATTTTTAAAACTGACGTTGTAAAGGGCTTTTCTAAAGTACCACATATTTCATTAAGCTAAAACCCTTTCTGGATGACAGACTATGTCGTGTTTACCAAATTAGGTCTACAACAGGCTATATGTGGTTTAAGTGTCAGCGCTACTGTGTTGGGGTGTATTGTATGCTTTTTCTGACGACACCAAATGTATGTAACTATTACCAAGAAATCTAAGTATATCGGGGGATTGCTCATATTCTTTTGCCATGGCAAATTTAAACATTCTACTTGGACTATCAAGTTTTGCAAGTGAAAAAAAAATGTTTGCGAGCCCTGGCCGGTGTGCCTAAGTGGTTAGAGTGTCAGCCCACACACCTTATAGTATGATTGTGTTAAAGGAGTTCATGGTAAGCGCATGGTAAGTCCCATGTGTTTGCTATTATTATTAACATTGATATTATTAATACTAGTATTTGGTTTGAATTTGTATCAGTTAACTGTTGCCACAGTTGTGCCACAGACCACCCATCTTAGTTTCCTGTAGCTGCTGTAAAAAAATATCACAAGCCCTAACCGGTTTGGCTCAGTGGATAGAGCATCAGCCTGCGGACTGACGGGTCCCGGGTTTGATTCCGGTCAAGGGCACATGCCCGGGTTGCAGGCTCAATCCCCAATAGGGGGCATGCAGGAGGCAGCTGATCAGTGATTCTCTGTCATCATTGATGTTTCAATCTCTCTCTCCCTCTCCCTTCCTCTCTGAAATTATTTTTTAAAAGTATCACAAACTTGGTGGCTTAAAACACCATTTATTCTGACACAGCTCTGGAGGCCAGAAGTCTGAAATCAGTTCCTCTGGGCCAAAGTCAAGGTGTTGTCACAGGCCATCCCCTGTGGCTCCAGAGAAAAATCCCTTCCTTGCTCTTCCAGCTTCTGGGAGCTGCCAGATTCCATGGCCTGTGGCTCCAATCGCTGCCTCCAGGGGCAGTGCCTTCCCTTCCGTCTTCGTATCTCCCACTGCTTCCCTCTCCTAAGTGTGTATACGTGATTGCCTTGAAGGTCCAACCAGATAATTCAGGGTAATCTACCCATCTCAAGATCCTTAACCCAATCATGTCTGCAAAGTCCTTTTTTGCCACATGAGGTAACGTGTAGGTTCCAGGGGTTAAGAGGTAGCTGCCTTTCAGGGGACAATATTTAGTTTACCACACTGACACGTAATGGATGTAGCAGTCAGAATTTATCTCTTCCTCGTGCACCTGGGGATTGGCCATTCTTGGCTAACCCCATCCAGGTCAGGGGTTGAATATAAGTTGGCTTCACATGTTGCTAATTTTTTCTAAAGTCGGTGGACCCCTGGGCATGTTCTTCTCATGTTACTAGCAAAAGCCTAAGAGGGCAAGGCCGACCACACAAGCATGTCCCACACTTCTTGGGTCACATGCATTTATTTTTTTTAAGTATATTTTATTGATTTTTTTACAGAGAGGAAGGGAGAGGGATAGAGAGCTAGAAACATAGACCAGCTGCCTCCTGCACACCTCCTACTGGGGATGTGCCCGCAACCAAGGTACATGCCCTTGACCAGAATCGAACCTGGGACCCTTCTGTCCACAAGCCGATGCTCTACCCACTGAGCCAAACCAGTTAGGGCAGGTCACGTGCATTTATATCCTATGGACCAAAGCACATCACATCAAGGGGGTGACCCACGTAGGTCAAGAGAGAAAGCATGAATATTGGCTATAACACTGTACCCTGGCATACGGTTCTCTGTAGATGACAGTAACTTAAAGCTCAGTGAGCAATCTGTGGACTAATTTGGTAGAGGAAGGAAATCCAGAATTTAAAGCAGTTACCTAGTAATAAGATGGTTTTCTATCATTATTATCTGATGAGTAAGTTAAAGGGCTATGTCTATAGTGGTCATACTCTGGTCAAGTAAATACATTCCTGAGTGCCATGATCCTAGGAAACTGGTTTCATGGCTTTTATGTAGGGAATAAACCTTTACAGACATGGAAACTCTGAGACTCTTTGGGGCTGCCTAGCTCCTTTTGCCAAACATGGAGTCCGTGAAGGTATGGAAAAGAAGCAAGGGTTTTCTGCCCCTGTGGGAAAACAGGTCGCCTCTCACGGAGAGAAGTGCACGGGAGCTGCTGAGTTCGAGCCAAAGGTACATTAATTGATGTATCGTATCATGTTTTCTGTGGCCGATGAGTTTGAATGGCTAGTTCAGTTAAGAAATCTACCCAAGAGTTGGTTTCTTGTACAGTAATCAGAATCTGATGTTTGTTCATTTGAGAACCAGTAGACAATATTTGTATATTTGCAAGAATTCCCCAACCTAGTTTCTTCATTTCTTCTTTCTTCTCATTCCAGTAATAGAGGACTTACATCATTTTCACAGGCCCACTGGGAAAAGGAAAAATGCACAGTAGGCTTTATGGGCTCTTTCTTAGTCTCAGTGACTTAGAGAGAGAGAATGCGGAGGCATTATCACGTTTTCCTTGATCACTTGAGAAGATGCAGTGACACTGAGGTGTTGGCTTTTGTCAAAAGGGCAGTAGTTTCGTGAAAAGCCCTGTAGCTGAACAGGAAAGTAGGCACTTACTTTAAGATATCCACATTTTTATAGCTATAACAGGACCGGCTTGTTTAAGGTGAAGATTTTACACTTTTCGAGAAATTCTTTCCATGTAGAAGGAATACTCACTGAAAACCAGACTCTCATGCAGCATGTTACTCATTGGCAACCTGGCAACATGTTTTCAAGGTGATGCTTGTTCCCGCTAGATTGCTCCAGAATTATGAACGTTGGTTTTGAAATTCCGTTGAGACTCGAGAGCTGTGTGGCGGCTGCCGTGTGTTTCTTCTTGAACGTTTTGTAATTTGCTTGGTGCATCTTCACAGTTGTGTAACAGGACAAGCTAGCTGTTTCTTTCAAGTGAGCACTTAAAAACTCTAAGATTCCTGTGCCCCCCTTGCATATAAAGCAGTCTGAAGGGCCTTTTTGCTTTTTTACGGATATTTCGTTTATTCAAGCTGATAAGTGTCCATTCAAAAAAAACGCTGTTTATTGCTAGGCACTCTTTGGAAATAGAGTGATGAGTATAATAGAAATTGTTTTGTCCTCATGGAGCAAACATTCTAGCCGAGTGAGATAAAAGTAAGTCAACAATTACAAATTGTGTCACAGTCATGAAGGAAAGGAGGAGCTGATTGGGGCATTCAGAGGACAAGGGGAATGTATTTTAAGACTGGCTGGTCAGGGAAGACTTCTCTGAGGAGGTGGCCTCAAGCTGAGAGCTAAAGAATGGGAAGGCACGGACTCCAGAACAACTTCAGGGAGAGGAGATTTGCAGAGGGAAATAACCTGAGTAAAGAGGCTGCGGCAGGAAAGGGCTTGGCCACCTGGAAGGCATTGTAAGCAGTGTCACTGCCGTGTCTGTGCTCTGTCCCCTTTTCCGCCCGTGCACTCCCATTTCTTCAAGGTTCCCTGCCGCAGGGTTCATGTCTGCACAAGCGTTCGGCTGGAACTCGGGCTTCGGTTTCCGAGAAGGCCATCGGAGGGCAGCTAGCTGTGGAAGAGTCCCATGAAACATAGATCACACGCTAGTCAAAATGGATGAAAAAGACCCACATGAAGGGTAGATTTTGATGATCCTAAAAGATTTCCAAGTTTCTCCAACAGAAAGCACTGTTTAGGCATCTCATGCTGGCGTTCCGTTGAAAAGCAGTCTGACTTATTCTCTGAATTCAGGAGATGCTTGCTCCGACCTTGCATTTATAATAAATGGTTGATTTATTGTGACTGATATTAAAACCTATAGCATGTACCCTTCTCACTGTAGCTCGTGCCTTTTGCACACGAGTCATTCTGTATGTGCGTGCATGCATATATTACCACCACCACCCCCCCCCCATGGCTTCCCAGTGGCTTTCTGCACCATTGTTTCAGAGGAGGCACCCTTAGAAAGGTTTCCGGCATTAACTCTTCTCACTGCCTGACCAGGTAGGAGCTGACTTAGATTCAGTCCGTTCATGTGAGTTGGATGCAAATAATACATTTCTCCTATCATACCCATTGGCTGTATCTGCTAACTCGGTAGTATTTCAAAAAATACAGTTTTTAGTGGTCATTTCACACATCTTTAAATCTGGATAACCTACTGGAATGAACATACTAGTAATCTGCCCTTCATGGAGTGGTTGTAACATAAAGGCTCTCTCCTACTTGTGATTGAGTCTCCCTCATGCCCCCATGGAGCTTACGTTTTAACAAAACAAATTCATTTGACAGGCACATACTTGATTTTAAAGTAGAGAAGGCCTCTTTCTAAGTATAGCAGCAGCAAAAAAAGAATTCTTAAGTGCAAAGATTGATAGGTGTCCCTGCATAAACATTTAAAACTTCTGTTTCTCAAAAAATAACATTGTATCACAGCATATTCAGTTACTCCCTCACCCCCCCCCCAAAAAAAGGAAAGAAAATGCAATTAAACCGGCATAGAATATAGCAGGGATTTTGTTCATAAAGCAGGAAGCCTACTAGTATTTATTAGTCTTTCTTTTGGATCATCTTCATTCTAAGTGTGGCTCCCCCTGGTGGTTGCACAGTGGCTGCTCAGGATTTCAGCAGCCACATGTTTTTTCTCCTTGTCCCCGGAGTCACTTCTAGAAAGTCCTTGGACATTCTCTCAGAAAAGAGAGAACATTTTCTTTCTCAGAAACTCCTACCAAAACTATTCTCATGTTTCATTGGCCTGAACCAAATAACCATGGCCAGGATTTGGTAAAAGGCAAAATGCTAAGAAATCTTTGTAAATATAATAAAAGGCTAGCTTATTTCATGTAATGAAAAGCCCTTACAAATCATTATATGAAATTATGAATAGACAAAAAAAGAAATGAAGAGAGAACTCACAAAAGAAAATACTCAAATAGCTAGTGAATTTTTGGAAAGTTGTATAACAAAGCAATTTAATCATAGCAACAGTATATCATGCTATCAGTTGAGTTAATTCTTTTTAACTATTCACATGGTAGAGTTTGGAAATGGGTACTTTAAATGTAGCAGTTGAAAACATAAATGGATCGCAACAGCGATTCTGTTTCTAAAACTTTGCCGTAAGTCATTTGTGTGCGGGAATTTATTAACAATGATACTAAAAATACCTCATACTGTGGGGTTGTTTAACTGAATTACATGCATCTATCTTAATACTGTGAGGCCATTCAGAATCACTTTATGGGAGGATATCTGATCCCATGAGAAAATGGGCCTGGTATATCAAATAAAAGCATTGCAAAGCACTTTATAATTATTATCTTTGATTATTATGATCTTTTTTACTTTTTATCTTTATTGTTGAAAGTATTATACATGTCTCCCTTCCTCCCCCCATTGAGCACTTTATGGTTATTATTTGATCTCAGTTTTGTATAAAATATGTATGCAATCATAAAAGAAAAATGGTTACATACATTTTTAAACAATTTCCATATGGCAGTATACCTTAAACAGTATCAAAAGATCATTGACATATTGGAAAAAATATTGAAAACACCAATGACAAAAGGGTGATTTTTTTAATTTATAAAGATCTCATAAAAACCAATAAAAAAGCCAACCCAAAGAAAATGTATTTTTAAAAGTTTACCTAAAAAGAATTATAGATGACTGATAAAAATATAAATTTTTCAAAATAGATTCTAGGGAAGTTAGTTGAAAAATTAATCATATTCCTGTTGACATCCATTTTAAATCTGTTCTGACTTGATTGATATATGACAAAGAAACCTCAATTTTTCAATATTGTGTTATAAAACATTTCTTGGGGAAGAAATAGATTAGGTAGTAGGATATTTTAGATTTACAAGTACAAGGTTATGTTTCTGGTAAAATTGTCAGTAATAAAAATAGTTATAACTATGGGTACAGATATAAAACCTAAACTTTGCTGAGCAAATCTGGCATTTTATCTTATCTGTATTTTCCTGTAAATAGTAGCATTTCTTTCTGTATCATCACAACATTATTCTACCATGACCTACTTATTACTCTGATCACATGTATCACCTATTAGTATGAGAAATCATGTATCCAAACAGCACAGTTGTGGTTTTTCTTTTTGTAATTGAGCTATAACCAGTGATGGTCTTCATAGTTAATCATCTTATGTTCTACTTGTGCTGTGTAAACTTGAACTATAGAATAGGTATCTGACCTTACTTATTTTGCCATTCCTCCATTAATTACAACCTAAGGCAAGAAAATGAAGCATATTTGATGTTTACCCTAAGAAATACAAGGGCCTTTTTCCAGATTATTCCCTTCCCCCAAGATTCAGGGCACATCTTCACTCGGTACCACCATCACAGTGAGCACCCGTAACTGGTGGCATGTTGGGGTTCAGGGATTTGTTGAGGAGCACTGGTCTAAGCCCCCTGCCCACTACCAGAGCCAGGCTGCTAGCAGGAGCTGTGTGTGGTTAGGCGCATTCCTCTGTAGAAGCAGGGTTCCCAGGTCTGAAAAAGGATCATTTCTCAAAGCCAAGCATTTGCCAGCAAAACATATTAATGTGTGACTTAAAGAAACTTACATCAAATGTATTCCCTTCTTTCCCTATGGTGAATTATTAGTAAGAGAAACATATACCAGCACAATACAAATAATACATCAAGGCCCTAGCCAGTTTGGCTCAGTGGATAGAGCGTCTGCCTGTGGACGGAAGGGTCCCAGGTTCTATTCTGGTCAAGGGTATGTACCTTGGTTGCAGGCTCCTCCCCAGCCCGGGCCCTGGTTGGGGCATGTGCAGGAGGCAACCAATTGATGTGTTTCTCTCACATCGATATTTCTCTGTCTTTCCCTCTCTCTTCCACTCTCTTTAAAAGTCAATGGAAAAATATCCTTATGTGAAGATTAAAAGAAAAAAAATGTTTTTGAAACACCTATTTATAATGTATGTCAGGTGTCTAGCACAAGGCCTGGCACACAATAGTGAAATAGTTTTCCCTCTCTTCCCTGAAGGGTAATAACAGTAATCAGAAGTCAGAGATAGGGGTTGTCAGTTTCTTGTGCGCTTTGAATCAAAAAGAACCTTTGAAATAACACTTAAATTTTTGCTCAGTGTCAGTAGCTGTTCTGATAGAATATTCGAGTGGGTGCTCTAATAAATCACCTAGTGTACATCTTTGTTTGCTTCACAGGTAAAAAACCTGAAGCCTGCCTAGGTTGGCCTGATTCCCCACCCCCCGCCCCCGTAGCCCTAGGGGAATGCGGGCCTCTCCCTCCAGGGGAGGACTCTGCACTCCAGCCAGGGAGCTGTCCGCTAAGCGGTGCTGGACTGCCCGCAACAGCCTGGCTTGTGGCGGAGGAATTCAAGCTTCGTTGCACGTTGCACGGAGGTTTGCGTCGATGGGGCGTTTGACCATATCTTACTTTCTAAGACATTAGTTGTAGTTGTTACCCAGCTATCTCATGGACATTTTGGGTTTTCCTGGGACATCATAGGTATTTCCTGTTTTCCTTCGGATTCCCTAGAGAAACCACCCAGACAAGTAGGAATTTGGGAAATTCTTGTAGAATAAGCAAACACTCCAGAGAATGCTTATGCCAAAGTGGCATATTTGGGGATGGCATATCTTGACCCCCTTCAAAATGAATGAGTAGTCTGTGTACAAAGGATTCTACAGTCAAATATGTTTTTAAAATTCTGTTAAACAAAGTTTATTTACATGGAACTTCTCCAAACTTTTCATATGCCAATGTGAATCTCCAAAAAGGAATTGCAGTAAGCATCTTTCCCAAACTCACTAAGAATGGAACCCCTTTTTCAGGGAGCATTTCAAAGGCCCTGTGTCCCAGAATTCATCTGGAACTCTTCAGAAATGAATGTTAGGATGCACCTTTGGCTGGTGCTTTCAAATAACAGTTGTTATCTGAGTTTTTTGAGTGACCTAAGGAAACATTCTAATTAAGATCATTTGTAAGCACCTGCAGCAGAGGTGTGCTGGGTATTTTTTTAAGGAGTGCTGCATGCTTTAGATCAGCGGTTCTCAACCTGGGGGTCGAACGACCCTTTCACAGGGGTCGCCTAAGACCATTGGAAAACACATATTGAATATATAATTACATATTGTTTTTGTGATTCATCACTATGCTTTCATTATGTTCAATTTGTAACAATGAAAATACATCCTGCATATCAGATATTTACATTACGATTCATAACAGTAGCAAAATTACAGTTCTGAAGTAGCAACGAAAATAATTTTATGGTTGGGGGTCACCACAACATGAGGAACTGTATTAAAGGGTCGCGGCATTAGGAAGGTTGAGAACCACTGCTTTAGATGCTAGGCATAAAGGAAGAAAAGTCAGCACATTGGTGACACAAGGTAAAAGCCCGGCCGTCCCTGACCAGATGGTGAGCCACTTCGACATCAGATGGAGGTGGGTCTGGGGCTGACAAGGTGGTACACACCTTCAGACAAATTTGAAACGTCCCCAGACACCTCATTGTATCTGCTCAAATGCCCAGACACTTGACCAGAACCCTGTAGTTCTGGGTCAAGAAGCAACTTTGAGAAAGCCTTAACCTGAGAAATTTTGACGATGAATTATCCGTTGGGTACCTCCTTTTTAAAGAAAACAAACCAAACTATAAAGAAAGCAGCCTCTTCAGTACAGCTCCACTGAGGGTTAGCTTTTGAGCAAGGCTGGCTCCCGAAGGGCCCGTCAGATTGACCTGACCTGTTGACTGGAGTAATTCTAATTTAATTTGTCTTCAAAACAGTTATAATTTGGGTGTTGCTAGGGTTCATGTTAAGCTGGGCTTCTGACTGTAATTGACCAAGAGGTTCAATTGCTTCTTGAAGTTACAGTTACCAAGGGGTTGTCAGATATGGCATCGTCGTAGTAAAGAAATCATTAATGGGCAACAGTTGTATGCACTAAAGAATTGCTAGGCTAATGGATCTGGACAAGGCCACATAGAAAATGTATGAGTCCTACATGAAGGTTCACAGGTTGGCTAACTGGGCAAGTGAGCCTACCAGATCCAGATGAAGCAGCTCAGGGGTGGGCGTTTCTAAATTACATTCCGAGAGGAGCGCGCGCGCGCGCGCACACACACACACACACACACACACACACACAGTTAAGTTCACCAGCAGGGCTTATAAGGATCAAGCTCACATGCACTTCGCTTTTTTGTTGTTGTTATAGTGGGTGCATGTTTTTTTGTCTCTGTCTTTATTTTAATGGTTTTAATTTGTTGATTGACTAAAGATTTGGTCGTTTCATTACTTCTTAATTTTCCCCTAGATCATCTCAAAATGCTATTTCTATCTATAAAACTAAGGAATAGCATGTCAAGAACTATGCTAAGAACCTACCAATTATACCCACTGGATTTTATTTTCTTCTCAGCACATATTAAATGAGGGGTGAGGGGGAAACATGGAGAACTAGAAAAAAGAAGAGCTGGCCTGTGTTTATTTCTGAGACTAAACTGAAGATATGTAATTGACCTACTTCTTCATAGAGTGTAAACTAGAATCCTTCATCTCTTGCAAAGTACATCTCGTTCTTTAATGACTGCCAGATGTGGCTTTGCCGTGCCTGACCACGGAGGAAGTGTGCACCAGGGGAAAGCGTGGCAGGGTTAAGGCGGCACTATGAAACCTCTGGTTAAACATGACAGATGGTATTTACAGCCACTCTCTCTCTCAGAAACCCTCACTGAGCAGGAAGGGGTGAGAACTGGAGAAACCCACAAGGACGGATGGAACCATGGGGAAACAGCAGTAAACAAGAGGCATCTGCCTGGTTTGGGAAGTAAATGGATGTGTGGTTAGTTACTCTCCCAAGCAGGTGGAGAAGCTGAGATCTAGGTGCCTGCAGAGAAGGCAGACGAGAGAGCCAGTTCACCTGGCCACAGGGCTCTGGAGAGACTCAGGAGTGGGAAGGATCTGGTAGGGGTGAGGAGTAGAGCTACAGGTTCATGCCCTGGCCAGCTGGCTCAGTTGGTTAAAAAATTGTCCCATACACCAAAAGGTTGCAGGTTTGATTCCTGGTCAGGGCACATAACTAGGTTGTGGGTTCGATCAGGGGTCAGAGTGTGTATGGAAGGTGACTGATCAATGTTTCTCTCTCACATTGTTGGCTCTCTCTCTCTCTCTCTCTCTCTCTCTCTCTCTCACACACACACACACACACACACACACACACACACACACACAATAAAAAAGGCATATCCTTGGGTGAGGATTTAAAAAAAATAAAACTGCAGGTTCACAAAATTCCTTCCCGCAAATTTCCTGAAATTAACAAAAGTGGAAAAATAACAAATCATGTCATCAACCCTGAAACCAAAAAGAGATCTCAACTTTATACCATAAACTTTGAGAAGTGTCATCCAAAAATAAAAACTTGGACCAATTGAAAGAAGGTGCTAAAAAAAAACAACAATCAATATGTTTGCCAAAGAAAAGACTGGAACATGGTGAAGTACAGGAGGGAATTCTGAGAAGCTTTGCTGCTTTTCAGGGCTCTGGCTTTTAGTATAAAGCTATACCAGAGGGAAGACATAGAACAACCCACACCTTCACTGGGGACCCTTTCTTCCATCAAGAAAACGTCTTCCCTTAGGCAAGAAAAGTCAAGGAAGTTTACCATCTTTCCTGCCTCTGATGCATCAATACATGGGCAAGGAATAGGGGACGCGTCTGCTAGGAATAATTATTACAGCCACAAGAAAAAGCTCCACAAGACATAGCAAATAGAGGTCAGGAGCCTACGCTACCCCCAGGCGGCGGAGCAGACCTCTGATGCTCTCCTTTTATTTGTATCAGGGAAGGAACTCAATGACCCCTGTGCCCCAGCTCTCTGTTCACTCTGCTCGAGCAGCTGAAAGATGGGATGAGGCATATAAATCATGGACATCCCGTCCATGTGATCCATGGAAGAATAAAATCAGATCCAATCGGAAACTATTTGGGGTAGATGGAATGCTGAGAAGGAAAGATTTCAGGTCATATTGACATATGACTAATGCAAACGAATTCTGCATATACCAAAGGAGACAAAAATTCAAATACTCATAACAACCAATGTATATAGGGTTCCAGCTCCCACCAGGCACTATTTGGTGTGCATTGTCTCCTTTAGTCCTCATAATAGCACTACAAGGTAAGCATCGTTATCATCCCCATGTTTACAGATAAGAAAACTAGGTTAGGAGCTTGCCCAGGTTAAACCAGCTGGTAAGAGGGGGGTCAGGACTTGAACACAGGCAGTCTGAGTCCAGGGCCTGTTCTCATCTGCTCTGCTCTTCTCCATCACAAAACACACAACATTGTGGGCACCTGCTTTGTACTCTCAGATTAAAGAGAATAGAAATTCACTGGCCATGCACCCTTTCTTGAAAGCTTCTGGAGGGAGGAAAACCAAGAAAAAGAAACACTTGCGCTCAGGAATCGGGAATCCAACAGGAAGAGTACAGTCGCCTGAAGAGGAATGTGAAAGAGAAAGGTTCGATTGATGGGCTTGACAACTGGAAAAATTGTTGACTATTTGATGGGTCTATTAGAGCATTTGGCATTAACCGTAGGTGTCCTATATAATGAAAGGGTAATATACAAATTGACCCTAACGACGGAATGACCAGTCACTATGATGCACACTGGCCACCAGGGGGCAGACGCTCAACGCAGGAGCTGTCCCCCTGGTGGTCAGTGCACTCCCACAGGGGGAGCTCTGCTCAGCCACAAGCTGGGCTGACAGCTGCGAGTAGAGCAGCGGTGACGGGAGCCTCTCCCACCTCCTCGGCAGCGCTAAGGATGTCTGACTGTGGCTTAGGCCCGCTCCCCAGGGACATCCCCCGAGGGCTCCCAGGTTGTGAGAGGCACAGGCCAGGCTGAGGGACCCCCCTTCCCCAAGTGCATGAAAATTCGTGCACCGGGCCTCTAGTATAGTAAATAAAGCAGACTTTTAAAATAAGACAGCTGTTAACAACAAGTTAAAACAACTTTCCCTGACATAGTAATGAGAGGGAAGTCTTATTATATAGTGGTGAATCAAATTAATATGGAATATGAATATAGTATTTAAATTGTACTATATAACAATAATATAAACACTGTCGACTTTAAATTTTTAAATGTAATTATTATGGGGATGATAAAGGAGAGGTTCGAGTGATGGCAAGAGAGCTACATCACCAACTTCTGTAATTTGGGTATGTCTGAAAGGATCAACCAAGAAATAATAGTGTGCGTGATATTAGTAAATACCAGAAGAAGCGGTTAAAGTTGTTTGTGTGGAATGGGACTTCGAGGTGGGGTTAGGTGGGCAAGGGGAAGAGCTATTGTCTTTTTTCTGTAGCATTTCTGTATTATTTGATTTTTTCAACTAGACTAAACCAAGAATACAGATGACATTTTAAAGGTTGTAAAAAAAAAAAAAAAACACCTATGCCTTAAAAAGCACTTACTTATAAAATGTTTTTTTTCCAAATTGCTAAAGCATCTAACCAAAAACATTTTAATAAGAAGCTCTATAAAACACTTCTTGGAAATTAAATATTTTTTTATATATAGATGTAGCTCCAGGGAGTCTTACTTTCCTTCCTCTTAAAAGAAAGGCAACAACAGTATGAAACTTTAAAAATGTGTTTTCTTTAAGAAATTGAATCACAGACGTCCACCCTGTAATTGTATTCTTTTGGTTTTTCAAGATACTAAAGAAGGAACCTTTATTTTAGTGCCTGGGTGGAGGCGTAACAAAGCCATTTGTGGGATGGATTCGGCTACAGAGCAGGGGGCCCTTTTGACTAAAAAAGGTTTCTGTACCGAGGCCACAGAGTGAGTTTCCATTGCCCCATTGTCTATATATTCTGTTTATATGTGAACTCGAGGTTCCTACCACAGACTGCTCCTCGTCATGTTTTCCTTCCACATCATGGTTTTCCTGGACCTGTTGGTTCCTCTTTGGGGCCCCCTGATGACCTCCTCGCATGGAGCAAGCAAACAGATCTATTGTGCAGCAGGCTGAAAAGGGAGAACATTGCAAACATATGGTGCCAATTTAGGAGTCTGCACCAAGAGACCCAAGATGACTGAATAAAAGAGGCGTTGCATGAGTTTTTCTGAGAGAAACTGGTGGGCACAGTTGGGGATTTAAGAAGAAATAAAAAAAACCCGAAGGAACCTGGGGAACCCATACGGTGGGCTTTGAACTAGAGGTTGCAAATCTTGGTCTTCAGAGGCCAGAGACAGGCAGGGAGATTACACCCCCGGCCTGAGAATTGGGATGGTCACTTAAGAAGCAGCAGTAAGTAACTGGAACATGATGGTGGTGTACACAGGAGTTTATTGTCAAAGAAAGCAGTTAGTCGTTTGAGCTGTTGCAGACTGTGGTAGCAGAAAGGAGAAGAAGGGTTTGTACTGGAAATATTGTGGAAGCAAGACTTGGGGTGGTGGTGGAGAGCATATATAGGGAAAGAGCCATTGATGAAGATTACACCAGCTTTCTCTTTGCTTGAGAGATTGAGAAGTATGGGAACCTAAAAAATATATAAGTATCTCTGCCTGGCTGGTGCGGCTCAGTGGTGAAACATCGACCCATGAACCAGGAGGTCACGGTTCAAGTCCCAGTCAGGGCACATTCTTGGATTGTGGGCTCGATCCCCACTAGGGGGTGTGCAGGAGGCAGCTGATCAGTGACTCTCTCTCATCATTGTTTCTATCCCCGTCTCCCTCTCCCTTCTTCTCTCTGAAATCAATAAAAACATAAATATATATATTTCCGACTTCCCCATGCTTGAATAAAGCTGGCATTGAGCCCTGGCCGGGTAACTCAGTTGGTTAGAGCATCGTCCCCATATGCCAAGGTTGCGGGTTTGGTCTCCAGTCAGGGCACATACGAGAATCAACCAATGAATGCAGAAATAAGTGGGAGAACCAATTGATGTGTGTGTGTGTGTCTATATATATATATATACATCTCTCTCTACCTCCCTCTCTCCCCCGTCTTCTCTCTGTCTAAAAATTAAAAAAAAAGCTGGCATTGAGACATTTATATATTGTCTGATTTCTGAGCACTGAAAAGATTTTATCAACGATTCATATGGTATTGGTCATCTGTTTTATGTTTTTTGTTTTCTAAATATGTTTTTATTGATTTTGGAGAAGAAGGGAGAGGAAGAGAGAAACATCACTGATGAGAGATACTGGTCATCTGTTTTGCCCTTCCTGCAGGAACACATCTAAATCCTAGGGGGTTTACACAGCACCTGGAGAGGGGCTGCGTATAAGTCAGTTTGTAAATGCAGTGTGGCATTGCCCTAGTGGCCAGTGTACATAATCTGTGTAAAGCCAGGCTTCATAAGAGAACTACAGATGTTGATGGCTTTTGGTTTTCTGACTCATCTTGTTTCCTTTCAACATTTATCCAACATTATTTGTAGTTTGGCGTTCTTCTGTTCATGCCCATAAAGTTAAAACAGGACTCTGCTTCAAACTCAGCAGGCACTCCAGTGTAGACAGTGCTGGGATAGACAGCTGGACCAGAATGACGGGCCCGACTCCCCACCGCCACCTGTTGGTGGCTGGCAGAATTGACATGTTTGGCTCTGGTTGATTTGAGTGGCACATGCAAGTTCTCCCGTTGAGTTTATAAGCAGAGGAGCTTCTATGATTTCAAAGTGACCTACTACTCAGGCAGCCAGCAACACTTTTCTTTTTCTTTTCTCTGTCGTGAAGGTGTGGCGGGGCACGCTGGCCCGCATGCGGTACAAGAGGACCAAGGCAGCCCTGACCATCATCAGATACTACCGGCACTACAAGGTGAAGTCCTACATCCACGAGGTGGCCCGGCGCTTCCACGGCGTCAGGACCATGAGAGACCACGGGAAGCACGTGAAGTGGCCAACCCCTCCCAAAGTTCTTCGCCGCTTCGAGGAGGCCCTACAGGCCATTTTTAATAGGTGAGAACTTGCTCGTATGTGCTGCCTCCGTTTATGGCAGCACACTTAATGTGTCATATAAAAATCACAGTTCTTCAACCAGGAGACTGGCTCAGCTATTTGCTGTTCAAATATGTCTCCAATTTTGTAGACTTCGATTTCACAAGGCATCTGTTTCCCTCTCAAAATAGCAGAACTGTCCATTGATTTTTTTTTTCCCTGTAGCCATATAGATAGCAGCATGCTGCCACCCCTGGATCAAGCCATATTGAAGATGTTACTGGCATGCAGACTCTACTTTCTTCTCGTAGCAAAAAATAGCTATTAAAATCACCGCAAATAACTCAAACTAGGATTTCTGTCCATCCTTTCTGCACAGTGGTTGTCTGTCCTGCTTACCTTAAATTCACAAGGAGTTTATAATACATGCCACTGCCCAAGTCCCACCTCCAGAAATACCTGTCTAATGGAGCTGGGGCGTGGGGGCCCAAACAGAAGTCCTTTTTAAAGTTTCCCAGGAGATTTTAAATTACAAGGGAGGAAACAACTGTTTTAGAGCACCAAGTATTTTTTAAATAAACAAGCACCTGTGTAAAATTTGATACCTTTCCATCCAGTCTTCATTTTTTTAAACTGTCCTGAATCTGAGTGTTTAGTTATTTATAACTCCTTGCTCCTGATTGTTTGAGCTTATTTGTTGCCAATGTGCACCAGATACACTTAGCTTTGTCTTAGGTGCAGCTGTCTAGTCCCATAAGCTAAGCTAATGGTCCTCAAATGCGGTCATTTGGTGGCATAATGGTCCACGTGGAACACTGAAGTCATTGAGCGATTGGATGTAAATTGGTGGCAGATGTCAGAAGATAAAAAAGTGCATGGGAAGAAAATTTTATATTACATATCTCATTTGCTTTACAAGAAAAAGAATGACTGCTCATAAAAAGAAAGAAATCAAACAGTGCAGATTTATTGAAAGCAAAAGTACCTAAACTCTCAAGTGTAATGCTATCAATGTTAGTTGTAGTCTTGGCAGTCTTTTTAATGCACGGATAAGTGTTTCTTCATGAATTGTATTCTCTGCAACCTGCATTTTTTACATAATAATCTAAAATGTAATTAAGTGATACATGACTACATGCTCATTTTTTTAAAAGTGAAATAACATAAAAATATATAGGATATAAAGTTGAAATCCTCCACATCTCCTCTTGTCTCTCCCCATTTTATTTCTATTCCCTGAAATAACCACTCATTAACAATTAGTTTATATCCTTCTAAATCTTTGTCCTTGCACTTACAAACACACACATGTAAGAGACAGCATGATGTAATGGTTAGGAACACAAACCTGGAGCCTGGGTTCATATTCTAGCCCTGCCACTGAACAGCTGTGTAACCTTGGGCAAGTTCGTTAACCTCTCTGTGCCTCAGCTTCCTTATCTGTAAAAGGACGGTAACAATAGAACCTGCTCATAGGGTTGTTGAAAGAATTATGAGTAAATACATATGTAAAGCATTTGCTCATTCTATGAGTGCATATGCATCTAGAGTCACATATAATTTTGAATTTTCCCCCTCTTTTACACAAGCGAGATTATAAGTATGGTTATATGACTTGACTTAGAAATAAGTCTTGAAGACCTGTGCATGACAACAAATAAAGATCTGAGTAATATTTTTAATGGATGCAAAGAATTATTGGTTTCGATTATGTTGCTCTGTGGCCTGTACAGTCTTCCTTAGATTTTTGAGGTTTTATGTATGGCCTAGAATTGACTAGTTTTTGTAAAATTTAGTGGCAATATACACTCAGCACCTGCTGTGCCACAGGCTCTGACCTAGGTTCCAGGTATATGGTGACAAACAGCCAAGATGCAAACGACGGTCCCAGGCATCTTAGGGCTTGCAGTCAATGAGCATTTTGAAAAGACTGCGCCTGCTCAGTTTATTGACTTGTTTTCTCTCTCTCTCTCTCTCTCTCTCTCTCTCTCTCTCTCTCTCTCTCTCTCTCTCAATGAATCTTGCTAGTTGTATTAATCTAGTCCAAAGGAAAACTTTTTCTGTAAAGAGCCAGAGAGTGTATATTTTGGAGGCATTTTACTGTTTTTAGGGTAGCATGCAAGCAGTCTGGGTTCATTCTACTTCATGGCAGCTTCTTGTGTTTGAGAATGAATGGTCTTGTGTTTCTGCAGTTGAATACATTGTGTTTATTTACTCGTAGATGGCGAGCATCTCAGCTCATCAAGACCATCCCTGCTTCAGACCTGCCCCAGGTCAGGGCAAAGGTTGCGGCCATGGAGATGCTGAAGGGTCAAAGGGCTGACCTTGGGCTCCAAAGAGCCTGGGAGGGCAACTATCTTGCTTCGGTAAGTGCAGGAGAACTTGGGTTCACTCCTGCTCCCTTAACAAACAAAAAAAAGGAGAAGAATTTTTCTCCAAGAATTTATAGAAAAACTGACACCTTCAGAAACTAAATCCTATGAGCAACACTAAACTAAAAGTTTTATTGTTTCCAAGTGTACAACAGGTGACGTTTCCCCCACGTTAAAAAGGGTGTTCTGTCTCCTATCTGTGTGTATTAGGTACACACTATACCATGGCTTTGACCATTTAAACCTTCCCTTGCATAACTCAGCAACTATTTTTAACTATCACCTTTATATCAGTTATTCCCAAAGCTCTGTTCCACCCCCTCTCAGATCCCTTATTTTAAATTTTTATAGGACTTTTGTTGTTAAAACAGCCCTTTAATAGCTTACCACCTGGGATGGGGAGGTAAAAAGTAAGCGTGTGCAACGTCATGAGCTTAGTAATAAAGCCGTGCCCTAAAAGCTCACTTTTTCATCTGAAATGCTAAGCATCATCATTCGATCACACTTCCTGTCTCTTTCAGAAGCCAGATACACCTCAGACCTCAGGCACTTTCGTCCCCGTCGCCAATGAACTGAAACGGAAGGACAAGTACATGAACGTCCTCTTCTCCTGTCACGTCCGTAAGGTAAGGCGATGCTGAGATAGACCTCCTCGGTAGGAAGAGGCTGCTTCCGATGCAGCGCCCTGAGACACGCCTTCAGTGAAACATAGCAATAGGCGCACCGCTGGCTCTGTCCTCAGGAGGCTGTGCCTGTCCGAGGGAGGCATGGTTGGAAGGGCAGGGGAGACTGCAGTGTCCAAGTCAGGCTATCGGCTTCATAAGGGAAGTGGATATTTTTAGCAACCATTCTTCTTAAAACAGGAGATGGGGGACCTCCTAGAGGTCAAGGATTTGTATTTTACTGAATATCTATCTTTCAAACACATACTAGTCTGCCTATATTTAGTGGTCATTGAGTACTTTTTTATACATGTTTTATTGCTGGGTTTTTTTAAAAAAATTTATTGATTTCAGAGAGGCAGGGAGAGGGATAAAGAGATAGAAACATCAGTGATGACAGAATCATTGATCAGCTGCCTCCTGCACACCCCCTACTGGGGATTGAGCCCACAGCGCAGGCATGTGCTTTGTCCAGGAATCGGACCCGTGACCTCCTTGTTCATAGCTCAATGCTCAACCACTGAGCCACGCCAGGGAGAGGGAGGAAGAACGTAGTTTGGAAAAGTGAGAAGGACATAGTGAGATTCGGAAGGGATGGGGAAAGGTTATGTGCTAGGGATATATTTGCTCATCTGGAGCAGGATGTGTGTGGACTGTTATTTACCTGGAGATGAGAGCAGCTGGGCGAGTGGAACAGGTGGAAGTTGGAATGTGGAAGGCAAGGGACATAGTTGGTTTTTTAAAAACATTTGTTTAGAAAAAGAGAGAGAGGAAATTGAAATAACTATAAAAGAACATTTTGTAAAATTATGCAAATAAAATTATGCAAATAAATTTTAAAATGTTAATTAAGTGGGTGGACTTAAGAAAAACATTACCTAGATTAACCCCAAGAGAGATTTTGATATAAATACACCAATATTCGCAGGAGGAATTAAGAAAATATCAAAGAGTTACCTCACAACAAAGGTTCAGGTTTAGGTGATTTTAGAGGTCTTTTGTTTCACATTTTCAAAAAATACATAATCACAGTGTTATTCAGATCAAAATAATGAAATGATATTTTTCTATATAAATGTGGGAAACTTTAAAATGTTAATAACAACGAGCGTTTGCAAGAGTTTAGAGAAACACTGTTGGTAGGTCATAAAACAAGCCTCAGTAAATTTAAAAGGATTGAAATCGTACAACGCATATTCTCTGACAATAATGGAGTAGAATTAGGAAAGAAGAACAGAAAGCAATTTCGGGGATGCACAGATAGGTGGAAATTACGTGACACACTCCTGAGCAACCAGTGGTCAAAAAAGAAATCACAGGAAAATCAGAACATTTGGAAAAGAAGATACAACATAGCAAAACTTATGGGAGGCAGTGAAAGCCATCTTAGAGGGAAATGTAATTCCTATAATAGAAGAGATGACAGATCTCATATCAATAGCCTAATCTTCTACCTTAAGACACTGCTAAAAAAAAAAAAAAAAAAAAAAAAAAAGCTAACCCAAAGCAAGCAGGAAAATAAAATAGTAAAGATTAGAGCAGAAATCAATAAAATAGAGAATATAAAAATAATAGGAGATAAAACAACAAAACCAAAAGTTTTGATTTTGACAAATCTTTAGTCGGACTGACCAAATACTATAATAGAAGAAGGAGATTGAACTATTCATGAAGTTCAAAAAAACATAACTGCTGGCGTTCAGACATTCAAGTCAATGTAATATAAACTTTTAACAAAATAGGAAGCAGTCTGTTTTGAACTTAGAATGAAATAAATATCACCAAGGAAAGTTTGCTGGTATCTCAGAGTGGCTACCAAAGTCCCGAGTCTAATTCTGAGCTGAATTCAGAAACCCTAGTTTATAAGTGTACCTAGGATTGATCAGCCAATCAGGAAATGACTAATCAGGAAATGACTTTTGCTAACCAGATTTCATTGACCCGCACAAAAAAAACCGGTTTGGCTCAGTGGATAGAGCGTCGGCCTGCAGACTGGAGGGTCCCGGGTTCGATTCCGGTCAAGGGCATGTACCTTGTTTGCGGGCACATCCCCAGTGGGAGGTGTGCAGGAGGCAGCTGATTGATGTTTCTAACTCTCTATCTCTCTCCCTTCCTCTCTGTAAAAAATCAATAAAATATATTTTAAAAAAAAAAAAGTATAAGCCCTAATGCCAGTAAATTTAACCAAGGAATGTACCATTCCAGCCATTTCCGCGAGTCCTCATTTCTACTATATCGGATACTTCCTCTCTAGAATCATGGTAACTATGAAGTCACATTAGTAATCAGGACAAGTGATCAAAGACCGTTGGGTGGTGTTGACAGTCATCCTCTACTCTGGAAAAGCCTGGTGCCTCTGATTCTTTCTCTCCGGGGGTGACAATGGGATGTCTAACGGCATGTCTCTCCCTGGCTCCTCCTGGATAAAAACTGAAAAATTCTTAGCCATGCTCCTGTATTTCTTTTCTTTTTTTAATATATTTGTATTGATTTCAGAGAGGAAGGGAGAGGGGGAGAGAGATAGAAACATCAATGATGAGATAGAATTACTGATCAGCTGCCTCCTACACGTCCCACACTGGGGATCGAGCCTGACTGGGAATCAAACCGTGACCTTAGAGTTCATAGGTCAATGCATTACCACTGAGACACACCAGCTGGGCTCTATTTTACTCTTTATTGCTCTTCATTTTTGTCAAGACTAAAAAATATACTTTGGTTATAAGGATATGTTTAGAGAATTGACTGATTTCTAAAGCTATGAGGCGAAAGGGAGAAGACTGAATAAAATTCAAACTGAAACTTGCATTTTAGTTTGCTATCTTTTACCTATGGCAATATATCTTCTGTGTCCCATCCACCTGTCGTAATTTACTCAGGTGTGTATCCTACCAACACTGTCGATGTTTTCAAATGAATCTCTTAACTTCTTTGTTGCATCTTAAAAATAAGATCTTGGAAGCAGGGATGGAGGTTTATATATCACAACTGTGCCTTCTATTCTACTTAGTGGAGGGTTTTTAGTGGTCTTTTTTGTTGTTTCGTTTTACTTTGCTTTTCCTTCTAATCACTGAGAAACATGACCTTGTAGTTCCTCAGAATTTTTTTTTGAAATTAAAAAAAATCTTTTAATTTATTGATATTAGAGAAAGAGAGAGAGAAAGGTGGAGAGAGATTTGTTGTTCCACTTATTTATGCATTCACTTCTTGATTCTTGTATGTGCCCTGACAGGGGATCGAACCTGCAACCTTAGTGTATCCAGACACCTCTCTGACCAACTGAGCTACCCAGCCAGGGTGTTCCTCAGAAATTTTTAGTGCTCAATACCTTGATTTAAATATTACCCAAATCTAAAATTAAAACCTGCTGGTCAGCAAGTAGCTAACTGCATATTTATACAGTGTCCCTTCATTAATCTGTTAGAAAAAGATGTGCCTACAAATGTGAGCATTTCTGACTCGCTAGTAAAGTAGCACTCTACAGAATCACACACACGTACATTTCCTCCCAATCCCATTATCTAATTTTATTTTCTTTATACATTGTATGAAATTATTTTCACTTACAACCTTCTTATCTGTCTCATCTCCATCTGCTGTACTAATCTCAGATTTGTACCATAACCAAGGGCTTTCTGTCATTCCTTGGTATATCATCAGCAACTTATAAAGTACTTGAAAATGCACACTGTAAATTTGGGGGAAGAAAAAAATTTATCAAATCACTTAATTCAAGTAAATATTTACCAGTATAATTTTTTTAAGTTAATAGGTGTTGTATACTGGATTAACAAATGTAGAAAAATTAATTCAGTTCCAATCTCACAACAAAATTGTGAGTCTAAAGATTTTTTAAGGGTAGCTATTATCAAGTCATATGCACGGCAAACACAGGCACAGATCCGTTTCTGTAGGCACGTCTCGCTCAGGACAGTCCGTCTGGCTGCCAGTACTCTGTGTGCATGGCCTTGTCGTGATGGCCGGCCGTGGAACTTAAGACACTGATGGCATTTGTGGAATATAATGAACAACATAAACTGATGAACAAAAATAGATCCAGAGACATAGAGGCATCGACCAGACTGTCAAACCTCAGAGGAAAGGCAGGGGAGGGTGGGAGGAGGGGGAGGGTAAGAGATCAAAGGACTTGTATACATGCATATAAGCATAACCAATGGACACAGACAGTAGGGGCATGAGAGCATGTGCTGAGGGGTGGGAGCGTCTGGGGAGAGGTCAATGGGAGGAAAAGGAGGCATATGTAATACTTTAATCAATAAAAAATTTAAATTTAAAGAAAAGACTCTGACGGGAAAAATTAAACTCATTGGAAAAAAAAACTCTTTATGAGAAATGACAATATACAAATAAATCTCAACCATTCCAGCCAGGAGAATGAATAATTTCAAATCAGCGATCTGTGTGCTTCCATAGTGCCTGCAGCATTAGAGAGCTTTTTATTAAAGAGGTGGCTTACTCATAAAGGGCACGCAGCCCCAGGTACATAAAAGCAAGCCGCCCACAGTTCCTTTTTCAGTGCAGAAGTCATGGTTTTCCAGGACCAAACTGGGCAATGGGGATTACGCTATTGAGCACCTGTGCTTTTATTTGCACTTGGGGATTTTGTTCTTACATTATGCAGCCTCCCACATGCTGCAGCTTCTCCCCCTGTTTTCCCGTCTGACGGTTCCCATATCAACACCCATTGGCCCATGTGGGGAAGGAGAGTTCTTGAAATTATCCTGTGGGATTTAAAGCAGTGGTTGCCAACTTTCGGACCTCACGGACTACCAATTGGCGACCGCTGATTTAAAGGACTCTCATAACCAACGGATGAGAAGGGATGTAGTATTACTCTGTAGGTTGCCCATTTCTCTGTTGGGGGCTGGGAAGTACAAGACAAAAGGCACCATAAGATCATGACCCGCAAGGAGCTAACTTACTGTTGATGAAATAAGAAGGCAGTAAATAAAAATCTGTCATGGATAGTTGGGATTCTACGTTGGTTTTGTTTTGTCTTTGTATTGAGGTAGATAGTTTATATACAGGTAAATATTATCTGAAG
The DNA here is from genome assembly GCF_000147115.1 of Myotis lucifugus. Classification (NCBI taxonomy): domain Eukaryota; kingdom Metazoa; phylum Chordata; class Mammalia; order Chiroptera; family Vespertilionidae; genus Myotis; species Myotis lucifugus. Next base: position 971,868 of record NW_005871335.1, on the reverse strand, counting down.
TGTACAGGTGAATGAGTTTGGACTAGTACCTACACCCATGTAAATTTAAACCCTGTCAAGATACAGAGCGTTTCCATCACCCTAAAAAGCTCCTCATGCCCCTTCCCAGCCGTGTCCCACCCCCACCAGAGGCAGCCACTGTTCTCATCTCCTTTACCATACATCCGTTTTGCTGTTTCTTGACCTTCATTAAAAAAGAAATCATACAGTTTTATGTAAGATTTTTACTTTGTTTTGAAGTGAACTTGTTAGTCTTTTTATAACTATTTTTATAACATCTGTAGCAGTTTTACAAGGAAAGCAGCTTTTTTATATATACTTCCAACTTAAAACCATCTGTATAATCTCTCATATTGGCTGAATTCATTAGACCTAGATTAGTGGGTTATAGTCATTCGATTAATTATCACAAGGTTAATAAGTAACACCAACCTCTTGCCAAACATAGCTTCAACTGTAAGTTTAAAGAAACACAGTGTTCTACACTGCCATTTTAACAAGTTTATTTCTTATAACAAGCATCCATGGTCTAAAAATTACAAGTCAGCTGTCCTTGAAATCATTCAAGCTTTCCAATTATTAAATGAAAGATTTGCGCTTTTAATAGAGAGATGTAGAGAGTAGCTCGACTTCGTAAGGAGAACCTACAGACTAAGGGTAGATTAACTTGATTGTGTTGGTATTTGGACGTCTATTAGCCAACCTTCTTTCCTGTCTTTCTTGCGGAACAAAGAGTAATGATGGATCCAGGGTTTTACATTAGCAAAAGCACCCACACCAGTGCTCCTCCTATTCTCAAGTATCCTTCTTTAAAAGAAGAACCTTGTGCCCTTTATATCAATGTTAATTTTTAAATTTCATTCTTGATTCTACTTATATTCTATATCTCCTACAACTGTGGAAAGAAGTTCAGGAACAAACAGCGATCGCTTTTCACTATAGGAATTGAAAAGGTTTTATAATGGAATGAAAACTTAAGCAAAATCTTGAAATATACATAGATAAAAAGAAAAAGGAAGGAGAAAATCAGAAACAGAGAGAGAGAACATAACATCACACAGGAGCGGAAGAAATGAATAAGTAGAATAATGGCGATAGGGAAACTTGGAAGTCAGGTAAAAGAATCATAGAATCTGAAGAAAGGGGACCTTAGGAATCCCTAGATTTCCTATTGCAGCACAACACCCCCTCTACCACACCCACATCAGATATCCACTGAGCTTCCGCTTGAATCCTACGTGGGGCACGTACTGCCTTCTCATAGGGCCCATTCTTTTTATGGATAGTCATAATGAGGAGACAGTTATTTGTGCTCTAGGCAAGCAGGCACTGTCCCTTTTTGAACATATATATTTAATGGCATACTGTCATTATACTCTAGGGAATTTAATCTGTGCATTAGGAAAGGGGAAGAATGAGTTGTTTCATATAGGGGTTACCTTTTTCTTTTACAGCTTCATTGAGATATAATTCATACAGCATCCTATGCACCATTTTAAATCACACAATCCAATAGTTATTAGTACATTCACAGAGTTGGGTCTCCATTACCACAATCCATTTTTGAACGTTTTTATTACCCCAAAAAGAAAGCCCACACTCCTTAGCTGTCATCCCTCTGAACCTCTCATCTCCCCCAGCCCTATGTAACTACTGATCTACATTCCGTTTCTATCCATTTGCTAAATGGAATTTAGCAAATTCCATTCATATAAATGGAATCATACAGTATGTGGTACTTTGTGACTGGCTTACATAACATGTTTTTAAGGTTCATCCATGTTATAGCATGTATCAGTAGTTCACTTTCTATTGCCAATTTATATTCCATTGTGTGAATATATCACATTTTATTTATCCAGTCGAGTGTCAGTTGGGTGACATTGGATTGTCTCTACTTTTTTGGCTATTATGATAAATGCTGCTGTGAATATTCAGGCACAAGTTTTTATGTGATTATATTGTCAATTCCCATGATATATACCCCTAAGAGTGAAATTTCTGGGTCATACGGTAATTCTCTGTTTATCTGGCTGAGGAACTGCCAGACTGTTTTCCAAAGTGACCACATCACTTTATGTTCCCGCCAGTGGTGGTGAGGGCTCCAGTGTCTCCACATCCTGACCAGCACTTGTTACTGTCTGTCCTCTTTATTGTTATCATCCCAATGGGCATGAAGTGGCATCTCACTGTGGTTCCGATTGACATTTCCTGGTGGCTGGTGGTATCAGGCATGTGTTCATGAGCTTATTGGCTATTTGTATGTCTTCTCTGGAGAAATGTGTATTCACAATTAAAAACCCATTTTTCATTGTTGGTTTGTTTTGTCCTTTTATTGAGTTCTGTATTCTAAATACAATATACATTTTATTCTTTATATGTTTTAAACACAATTCCCTTATCCGGTATATGATTTGTACACATTTTCTCCTAGGTGGGTTATCTTTTCATTTTCTTTATAGTGTCTGGGTTACATGGTTTCAGTCTTTTAATCATTATGGGGTGTCTTTGTTTGTTTTTTTCCCCGTTAAGTTGTAAAATCATGGAGTTTAAATTGTAAAATTCCACAAACCTGGACACTGCTCCTGCTTCTGCATCTCTGCTGCGTCCAGTAGAGTGGCCGTCTGTTAAAGGCTGCATCTCCACAGCCAGCCACCTCTGCCCCTCGACGTTTTCCTCGCAGATCGTTCGGCTTCATGCTTCATGAGATGATAAAATTGTTGGTTGGTTTTCTTACAGGTCAATCGGTTCAGCAAGGTGGAAGACCGCGCCATTTTTGTCACTGACCGTCACCTGTATAAGATGGACCCCACGAAGCAGTACAAGGTGATGAAGACCATCCCTCTGTACAACGTGAGTGTTCTCCGCTTCTCTCCGAGCAAAGGAGGACCAGCCTGGGGTTCGGGAGCCACTGGTGGGCTGACAGTCTGGTCACCGAAACCTTCGGGGCTTTGGGAAGCCTGTGAACCCTTGGATGTTACGCCCATCTTACGTTTTATACAGATGTGCGATTTTCTCTCAGGAGGATCCAAGGCTTCCAGTAGATTCACGAAAGCTTTTTTTTGTGTTTTTAAGCGTAAAGACTCTGCATTCTGTGTGATCTTTCTCTGGTCTTCATTCTACTCACGGCTTCACTGTTGTGATACACAATATGTTTTCTCATTTGTTTTCATAAGGCTTGTTCTTTCTCTATGCCTAATCCTGCTCATTGCTTCAATGTGGTGACACCTAATATCTTTTCTTGTTTATTTTCATAAGGCGTGTTTTTCCATTTGGAAATGGAATCAGGTAGAGGAACAGTAGAGAATTACTTTATGAAAGCATTACCTCTCTTTTAAATGTAAAATGTATGCTGCTCCCAGAAGTTCTTTCCACCAATATATTTTACCTCTGATCTAAACCCACTCGGTGGCTCACTGTCTCCATGGGCTTTCCAGGTTCTGGAATCAGCTTCTTATTTGAAATGAGAAGTTTGGTAGGTGTCTCTTTGAATTTCAATACGAGATTTCTTTTTCATTTTTTCCCCCTGCTGTCTGAGGTCTGCTTAACAAGTGACTATTTGTTCTAATTCTTCAGAAAGATCCTACCAGACCCCAGATCTCTTCATGTGAAAGGTGATTTTCTCTGTCAGTTCTTAATGAGGGAGGTCTGTGCCGGTCCCATGGTAGACTGTATGAGGAATATTATTAAAGAGTCTTTTAAATCCTTTCGGTCTCTGCAAAAGGGAGTAGGAAGGACGTTGTTTTGTAGCTGTATTTCGTTAAATCAGGAGTCTCATTGGTTGTAAGGTACAGAGAAAGCAAATCATTCCTGGTTTTGTTAAATGATGTAGAACATCACTGCGGACGATTGCCGAAATTATTGCCCAGGTTGAGATTTGTCTGCATTATGCACCTCTCTCTCTCTCTCTCTCTCTCTCTCTCTCTCTCTCTCTCTCTCTCTCTCTCACACACACACACACACACACACACACACACACACACACCTTTCTCCCTTTCAGGAGAAGGCTAATGGATTGCAGCTAAGAAAATGCTCTTCTAAGACATTCTTGATTGCATATATTCTTAGCAAAGACTTGTAATCTTATATACCAGTCACAGTTGAAGCCTAATAACCCTGCCGTCTTAAAGTAGGAGGTGAAGGGAGATAAGGGGGTCGGATCAGATTTTGCCTAAGTCTAATGAAGTGTGGAACCAAGCAAACATAAATTGCGGTATGCATTTTATTTCTTTTTCTTATTTTCTGTTAAGTGGAGATCACTCTGGCACAGAATATAAATTCAGTAGCTAAACAACTCTTTGACCTGAAGTTATTTTCCCAACCTACCTTCCTTTTTTATGCCGACTGGTGTATATTTATATTCACGGTTCCCCTTTTCACATGATTACAATTCATGTTCCCAGTGTCATCAAAATGAATGATGTTTAACAATTGTGGCAAATGTTAAACAGTGTCAGCAGGATGGATGCACATGGTCACAGGTGCTCTCAGTACTCGGCCCATATCCCCTGTACCCCCTTATTTTCGAGTACACCAGCCTAACTTCCAGCAGCCAACATCTTTGTCAAAAGGCTATGCTGCCAGACCCACTTTGCCCCATGCACAGAGGGCTGGAAATGCCATCCAATGACTCACAGACGTCGGGGGATAAATACTCCAACACCGTGACCATTGACCGAAGCCATTCTGAGGGGTGTTTTCTACCATTTCCTAGACCTGCCCTGCAGGAGTAAGCGGCAGCTGCCCATGGTGGAAGCTGATGGGCCGTCCTGGCTGCCTCCCCTTGCCTGAACTCCTCTCTACCCCCTTGCCAGTGTCCCTGCACCTCCCAAGTCAGCTCTGTGTGCCCATTAGCCTTTGTCCCAGGGTGTGCTCTGGGAGGAGCCAACTTCAGGGTAGTGGCTAGGAGGGAGCAAGTTGAATGAGATAGGGGACTGCCACCTGGGTTGGTAAAAATGTTTTAAAGTCCAAAGCAAATGTGGCAACATATTAAGTCCGGATAATAAGGACGTAGGTATATGTTATTTTATTCTTTACACCTTTTGTATGATTGAAATATTTTGAAATTAAAAACACGGTTTAAGACAGGGAACCCTTAGAAAAGATAATGCTGATCATAGAGATGAAGCCACTGAGAGGAGGTGAAGGAGAACGATTTTCATGTTAACCATGTTGAGTTTCAGGTGTCGTGAAACTCACAGGTATGCATTTCATAGGTAGTCGAAGGTCTCGTATTGTAGGGAGGGGAAGAATTCAGCACTTACGATAAAAATTTAAAAGCAGATGTGTGTACAGCTGGAGGCTGAAATTATGAGTCTAGAGCAGCGGTTCACAACCTGTGGGTCACCAACCTGTGGGTCGCGACCCCTCTGGGGGTCGAACGACCCTTTCACAGGGGTCGCCTAAGACCTTCGGAAAACACATAATATAATTACATATTGTTTTTGTGATTGATCACTATGCTTTAATTATGTTCAATTTGTAACAATGAAAATACATTCTGCATATCAGATATTTACATTACGATTTAAAACAGTAGCAAAATTACAGTTATGAAGTAGCAATGAAAATAATTTTATGGTTGGGGGTCACCACAACATGAGGAACTATATTGAAGGGTTGCGGCATTAGGAAGGTTGAGAACCACTGGTCTAGAGGGAGGAAGGGGGCAGATTATTCAAGAACATCCATCCATTACATGGTGGGAAAGAGAGAATCGCTGATGGGAATGAAATAAAAAGGAAATCTCTTCTCTATGGCCCTCCATTTTCTCAACTCTTTCTTTAAAAATATATTTTTATTGATTTCAGAGGGAAAGGGAGAGGGACAGAGAGAGATTATCATTGATTAGCTGCCTCCTGCACGCCCCACACTGGGATCGAGCCTGCAACCTGGGCATGTGTCCTGAATGGGAATTGAACCGTGATCTCCTGGTTCATAGGTCGACGCTCAACCACTGAGCCCCGCCGGCCAGGCTCAGCTCTCTTTTAATGTGCTAAACAAGCTCTCATGTTTCCTCAGTTCCATCTGGTTATGGATTATTCTAGGAAAGAAAAGAACTGTGAGAGCACCATGTTTCAGAAGCAGATTGGAAAGTTTTCAGAAATAAGACTAATCGATAAAAGCAAAGAGCTAAGTGTGCCACGCTCCTCTCCTCTCGTGCTCTGCTTTTCCTTGGCTCCCGGGAACAGATTGTGACCATAAACTGTCATAAGGAACACTCCACTGTGTTTCCAATAAGGTTACAGGTGGAAGTAAGGGGGAGGAGCCTGAGGGAGACCCAGGACACACCCCCACCCAGGCTTCAGAGCAGTTCTCAGGGACTGTGTTACCCTGCGGCCCTCAGCAGCATGAAGGCTTAGATAGTCGAAGTTTCGGCCATTCTCTCCGTCTCTGCCTCTCTGTGTGTGTCTTTTTACTGTCAGTTACTTTTCTTTGCAGCATGGGCCAGCACTAGGCTCAGGTCTAAATCAGCCAGCCCAGCACACCATTAGAGTTCGTCCTACACTAACATATTGAACACAGTGTCTCAGATCAGGCCTCACCATAGCAACCAATTCTGCATGAGCCAAAGTGGTATTTTAGTTCCTTGTCAAGTACTTGTAATTCTATGCATAGCCTTCCCTGACTTTTCTTAGTATACCATATATAGCATGGGCAATTAGTACAGTTCCTTTTGAGTACAATTGATCTCTTCCCTCTGCAGTTTTTGACTATTGTCCTTAGTCCCAAGTCCCATTTGGACCTGGGTCACAAATCATGCTGAGTACTGGGGTGGGTCATTAGGTTTTCCCAGTGGGGAAAGGATCAGTGGGAGAGAAGAGCTTCAAATAGGCCAAGTTCATCAGGCTTCCTGGAGTCCTTGGAGTCTGCCCACCTACCCCCCTTCCAATTGCCAGAAGCCCAGTCTCTCTCAAGCAGGACTTAAAACGTGCTACATGTGTAGCAACTTATGGTACATGTATGTGCGTGCAACTATCATCGTTGTGGCCGTTCCTGCGTCCAGTGTGCCAGATCTTTGACTCACCTAGAAAAAGCTGACGTCTGTATTTCCTGTAAAATCCCCTGATTATTAAAAGCCATGCAAGCCAAACAAAGTGTGTCTGGGGCGACACTCAGCCCACAGGCCGCCATTTGCTAATCCTATGTTGAAAGGTCTCTGCTTGTCATTTGTTACTCTACAGGAGCAGTAACCATACTCCAGCAGTTCTCAACCTGTGGGTCGCGACCCCTTTGGCGGTCAAACGACCCTTTCACAGGGGTCGCCTAAGACCATCCTGCATATCAAATATTTACATTATGATTCATAACAGTAGCAATATTACAGTTATGAAGTAGCAACGAAAATTTATGGTTGGGTCACAACATAAGGAACTGTATTTAAAGGGCCAGAAGGTTGAGAACCACTGCCATACTCCTTGGTCTCCTCCATGCCAAACGTTAAAAATTCTAAAATCGATGATGTGTTTTATTCTAGACCTTGTGTAGTAGAAACAGACACGACCCATTCCTCACTTTGAAAAAACCAACAGGGTGTCGGCTTTAGAAGAATGGTTTCTACTTCAGTGAGAAAGTGAAGGAATGAAGGGACTCTTTGGTAGAGGTGTCTTTCCTGCCTGGGGAACTTTCTACCCCCTCGGAGTTCACTGCTACTCCTGTCCCTGCAGCTTATAAGTGTTTGGGGTGGTTTTTTTGCCATATTTGTTTTCTCTCTCTCATGACATTTTGCCACTAAAATGGCCCTGTGTGCATTCTCCTAAGAATAAGGGCATTCTCCTTCATCACCACAGTACTCTTTTCGTATCTAAAAAGTGATTATTTCCATAATATTTAATATCAAACACAACTCACATTTCCTCAATTGTTCAAAGAATGTCTTTTGTTCACCTGTTTTTAAAAAACAAAATTCAGCCCTGAACAGTGTTGCACTGAGTGGCTAGAGCATCGGCCCATGGACCAAAGGGTTACAGGTTCCATTCCTGGTCCAGGGCATGTGCCTGGGTTGCAGGTTCAATCCCTGGCCCCTGTAGTCATCCATAATGACAGTCGGTCCTGAGGTAGCTACAGAGGAAAGGCTGCCTGGTAGTTCTTACACATTTCTACAACCGTTCTCTCGCCCCTGGACTCGTGACCACCACTGAGCATGTTACTCTCTCTAGTTGTGCGTTTTCTAGGATGTCTTATAATTGTACTCCCACAGCGTATGGCCTTTGCAGACTGGCTTCTGTCACTTAGCAATAGGTATTTGAGGTTCTTTCGTGTCTTTCCATGACTTGATGCCTCGTTTTTTTCTCTTCACTGAGTAATACTCTGTTGTGTGGATATACCGTAGTCTGTCTATCTGCCTATTGAAGGACATCTTGGTTGCTCCCAGTGTTTGGCAATTCTGAATAAAGCAGCTATAAACATCCCCATGCGGGTTTTTGTATGGACACACGTTTTCAAATCCTTTGGGTACGTAGCTATGAGCAAAATTGCTAGGTCGTGAGCTCACACTAAGTTTGGCTTTATAAGAACTGCCAAACCGTCTGCCCCAGAGACCGGGCCATTTTGCACTCCCACCAGCAGCTAATGAGAGTTCCTGTTGCTCCACTTCCTCATCGTTGCTGGTATTCTCAGTTTTTGTAAAACTGTAGCCGTTCTGACAGGTGTGTGGTGGTGGCATGTATTTTTCTATGACCCTAAACTGTATAACTCAGCACCTGCTGGTATCTCAGTTCATCTTTCACTACAAGCATAGCTCTCCACACTCTGTCAGCGCCTGGCTTTTGTGCTCAGGAGATAAAGGCTGATCTTTCTGTAAAACTAAGCAAAATATAAATAAAAGAAAAACTAGGCACCTTTCCCCCCCTCCCATTAGCAAAAGTATTCTATCAGTGTATCATTGAACAATGATTCCAGTCACTCTTCACAGGAAAGATAAAAATGGGAAGTCACGCTAGGTTTTGGAGAGTATTTTCAGTCAACATTGTTCTTGCAAATGGTCTAGTCAGATAATTGTCAACAACAACCTGAGAATGAAGCATTCGGGTTATAGGTGGCCCCTCATTAGCCACAGAGAGACTTCCCATGTGCAAATACTGCCTGGTTATGGGTAGGGCTCCTGCCGGCTGGAATCTGTGTCATTGTCGTTGGTGTCGTCCCCGAGTCACTGTCTACATTATATTTGTGAGCTGTGATATCAAATTAAAGCATTAATTCCAATACAGTTGTCCAGAAACGTCAAATGTTTACCTTTAGGGGTTAGTGGGATAAGAATTGGAAGGATTTGCGGAGCTGGGAGGGAGACTGTGGTTGCTTTGACTTGATATAGAGAACAAAGGCAGACAGGAATTCACGCATCTAGTAATATTGTATCCAAAACCGGGGTTGCCACCCCTTTGACTCTGGGAATCACCCTGGAGATCACGGTAGATTGGCGAGGAAGGTCGCACCCCGTGGCCGGCGCACACCGCTTGAATCCGCGCGTTTCTGCCACGGGAGCCGTGTGGACACGGGCTCACCCCAGCCAGCACCCGGGGAGCTGGTTGCCAAGATTGAGTTTAATTTGAGTAAACATGAAATCTGTTCACTGGTTTCGAGTGAAATGGCATAAACTGAAGCATTTAACCTGACCTCAGCCGGAACCCGCCTTCCCCTTTTGTTGGAGAGCTGTGCCCGATGGGTTGGCTCTGCCCAGGAATGCTGTTTGATATAGTCCCTTTTTATCAGTCTGGGCTCAATGGCCAAGGAAGCCACCAGTTAATTACACTAACACATCCTTCCGTTCTGTGGAGAACACCAAGCAACCTGGGGAGAGAACAGAGACTCTTATCTGAACCGATGTGACTGTGTTGTAGCAGCGAATGGACTGTAATTATGCCGGGCTTCAGGCTTTATTACTCGATCTGACGTGACTTGCTAGAAAGATAGTGTTTCGTTTGGAAGATGGATTTTCCTTGTAATGTGTCCAGGGGTGAACCCTACTGAAATACCCGGGCCGCCAGCTCTGCTCCCCATCACCATTTCTAAGGCCCCCTACCCTCATGGCCCAGTCGCAGGAGAAGGTGTTTCCATGGTAATCTCGGGGGCAGCAGTCAGCTGATGTCTGGCACTGCCTGCCTGAGCTGGTGTGCGCCAGCCCTCTCCCCTCCCTCCTCCCTGGAGCCTTTAAACTGTATTTATTAGTCCTCTTTAATGGAAAGGAGATAACCCCTTAATGTCAGACGCTGAGTGACACTCGGGTTTATTTATTTGCTTAGGTGATAAATTTACCTTCCTAATTGATCCTCAGCAGGTCCCGGAAGCTGTATTGTTTTGAACACCTGGTGCAAACGTTCATATGTTTGCCTGTTATAACAAAGAGAGCCGCTTACCAACGTTAGATATTCGGAAGCCCCTGTTCTGAGGGGGGAAAGTGCCGACTCTATAATTTTTAAAGATGCAGATGTTAAGGTTTTAATTTTGGAAGAATCTCTTCTTGCTCTGATGGCTTTGGCAATGAGACAATCTTCCCACTCTCCTTCTAATTTTTTATTTAGCATTCGATTTCATTGGATTTGAGTGATCCATGTGGGTTTAAATACTTCTAAGAAAAATGTCTAGCCATGTTCTCTTTTTCTCTCTCTCTCTCTCTCTCTCTCTCTCTCTCTCTCTCTCTCTCTCTCCCCCTCCCTCTCTCTCTCTCTCAGTAAGAGAGAAAGAAGTGAGAATCCCAGAGCTAAGCGATTGATTGTTTTCCTGACGTGTGTAGAAGTAAATGCCTTTTGTCATACCAGTTAGAGACCACAGTTTATGTTAAGCAGTACTAAGCAAACTGATTTATAATGTCAGAAGTCAGCACTTCCCGGTAGGAGGTAGAGTCCATTTTCATCTGTACTGTACTTGGAAATTCAATTATAAATGTAAAAGCTGTACCAAACCAGTGTCTGAAAGGAACAAGTGTTAGAGCTAATTTATGACCCCTTTAAGAAGCTATCTTGTTAAAGAAACACAAAGCCTTTTTAAAAGCTGAGGTATAAGAAAATTAGTATGACACCACCATATTTATCCAGAGGTCAGATTCCTAGAAACAAGGTCCTTTTAAAACAAAGCCCTAAATGGAGGCATGGACATAAAAAGACCTCTGCAGCCCTGGCCGGTTTGGCGCAGTGGATAGAGCATCGGCCTGCAGACTGAAGGATCCCAGGTTCAATTCCGGTCAAGGGCAAGAACCTCAGTTGCAGGCTCAATCCCTGGCCGTGGTCGGTGTGTGTGTGTGTGTGTGTGTGTGTGTGTGTGTGTGTGGACCCATCCATGTGTCTCTATCTCATTGATATTTCTCTGTCTCCCCCTCCCTTCCACTCTCTAAAAATCAATGGAAAAAATATCCTCAGGTGAGGATTAAGCTTCCTCCTCCCCCCCCCCGAAAAAAAAAAGATCTCTGGGTGTGCAGAAATAGATGTAGATGTCACTAAGGCAAGACAGAGCCCCTTTTATGCAGTAAACACTTTTGAGCACCTATGGCACGCTGTGTGTTTGCCCACAGTAGCGATAGAATAGTGCAGGGGTCCTCAACTGCGGCCACATGCGGCCCGCCGAAAACATTTATCCGGCCCGCCGGGTGTTTTTGCCGCTGCTGCTTATCCTGCTTAGCAGCCGACTCATCCCGGGCCCGCAGTGCGCATGTGTGGAATGTCTGAGGGACAGTGAACTGGCCCCCTGTTTAAAAAGTTTGAGGACCTCTGGAATAGTGCGTGCACCCCACAGTCTCTGCCCACAGGCCTCATAGCACAGGCCTATGGTGGCCACGTGGGTGCACATTACAGGCACCTCTCTCTCAAGAGGAAACTGTCCCTCAGAAAGATACAGCATCCGCCCAAGGCTACAAAGCTCACAGGGAACGGAGCCCTGGGAACCACAGCCCTGGCGGTGACGTCCTACTGCTGCCTCCCTTCCATGACAAGTAGCACATACGAGTCAAATCCTATCTTAAGAGGAGGGGAAAAAATAACAAGAGTAATATTTGTCGCATGCCCAATACCAGGCTTTAGATGGCTTAAATAGACGATCGCTCCATCTTTATAAGAATCCTGTGCAGGAAGTTAAATATCCTTTTATCAGTGAAGAAACCGGTTCTCAGATGTTAGCCACTGGGGCAGGACTCCAGGGCAGGTTTTTTGCACACCAGAGCCCAAGGGAGCCTTCTAGCTGAGTTGCCTACAAAACACTCTTTTTCTCTCTCCCGTTCGCTTCGTTTATTTGCGTAAGTCTTTCTGAGCATAATAATTGCTTTCTAAAATATTTCATCTTAACCTTTTGAGAACAAGTGGCCTGTGGGCCCTGGGATCCTGTAGGAAGCTGCCTCATCAAGACTAGCTTCTGTCCTGGTCACGCCCCGCAGGTCAAGGGCTCTCCAGCATGGTCCCTCGGGATACAGAAAAGGAAAAAGAAAACAGAAATGGGCTTCATTTCTGTCGGAGAAAGGGAAAAAGCAGCCTCTTGAAGACAGCTGCCACATTGTACTGCCATTTGCACAGCTGTTTCTCTCTTAATTGCAGCCCTTCGTCTCCGAGAAGGAACATGTAGGAAAAGGTACCACAGTCTCAGGTGGGCCAGGAAAAATGTGCTGCTTTCCCTGCTAACTGGATTCTTTGGGGATTTGAATTGGATATGATTTAGTTTCCACTTTTAAAACCCACGTCAAAAATGTTAGTAGCTTCTAACTCATAGGTCCTCAAACCTTGGCTGCACATTGGACTAGCCTGGGGTGTTTTGTTTTGTTTTTATTCTGATATCCAGGCCCATGAAATCAAATCTCTGCAGGTAGGCCTAAGCACCAGCATGTTTTATAGCTCCCCAAGTGAGTCTACTGAGGAAGAGTTTCAGGGGTTCATGTGTCCATGCAAACACTGGTGCATTTTTCTACGCTTGGGCACCTGTAGCTTTTTTTCAGATTCTTAAAGGGATGTGTGAATTAGTGTTTTGGGCAATACAGAATTTTTTTAAATATGTTTTTATTGATTTTTTAGAGAGAGGGGAAAGGAAAGGAATAGAGAGAGAAACATCAATGGATTGGCTGCCTCCTGCACGCCCCCTACTGGAGATCAAGCCCCAAACCCGGGCATGTGCTCTGACTGGGAATCGAACTGGGGACCTCTTGGTTCATGTCATGGGTTGACACTCAACCACTGAGCCACACTGACTGGGCCAGACCAACAGATTTTAGGTGGCAGGGTGAGGTTTATTTCTTAGGAAGCTAATTCTGTCAGCATTACAAAGTATGGCCGGAAGTGGGAAGAGGCTGGTGAAATAAATACCATGTCAGGGGGTCTCAGAATCATCTCAATGGAAACAGTGGCACCAGAGATAAAAGAGTCAAGCCATATTGCATTACTCTTAAAGTTAACTTTTCAAAAAGATTTTCTATGCGCCAGGCACTAGTTTCATGTTCTGCATGCATTTATGTAGATACTGTTTTCATCTTCCCTAGGAGGTAGGTAATATTATTAACCCCATTTACGGTGAAGAATCTGATGCACGGAGCACAGATCAGGTTTACCCACGGGCATCGAGTGGCAGTGCCCAGATTTGGGCCCAGGCAGGGTGGCCCCGAGCCTGTGCCCTTCCTGCCCTGTGCTGCCTCCCAGTTGAGGATGGGTGAGTGGGGAGAATTGAAGAGAACTCTTTGGGCTTGGGACGCAGTGTACCTGGTGGCCCTTCGTTGAAATAGGGCCCTGAGACGGAGAGTGTGGAGGGCAAGGAGGTGAGTTTCATTTGGCCAGGCCAGAGGGGTGGTCCCATGGGCGCTCCAAGGGTCCCCTGTCTGTCTACCCGTCTGGAGGCCCAGAGAAAGGTCTAAGCCTGACATTCACATTTGAGAGTCGTCAGTATTTTATTTTTTTTAATATATGTTTATTGATTTCAGAGAGGAAGGGAGAGGGAGAGAGGAATAGAAACATCAATGATGAGAGAGAATCACCGATCGGCTGCCTCCTGGACGCCCCCCACTGGGGATCAAGCCCGCAACCTGGGCATGTGCCCCTGACTGGAACTGAACCCGGGACCTTTCAGTCCGCAGGCCGGTGCTCTATCCACTGAGCCATACCAGCTAGGGTGAGAGTCATCAGTATTTTAAAGAGGGAAACTTGCAGCCCCCTCTCCCCACACAAGGCGGCTTGTGTCGTCCACTCCTGTGGTGTGTGCCCCCTGGCTCCTCGGCTGTACTGGGAGCTCCCTAAGGAGAAAGCTGCTTTCCTTAACCATTTGCACACGTCATCTGGAAGGGAGAGTGGGAACTTGCTGTTCTGGACAAGACGGGATGGATGCATTTCTCCCTTTCCTTCTCCCTAAAGGTAGCTAAAAACAATGGATGTTACAGTATAAAACACACTGATTGTGTTATGTAGGAAGACTGACAGGTGGAGAGAAGGTGGACAGCTAGGGACCCCAGGGCACACCCATGAATCAATATGCCCGGAAGCTCCCTAGGTTTCCTTTGGCCTCCTCCATACCCTGGACTGGGAGCTGGCAAAGCCCCGACACAGAAACACCAATAGACACAGGCAAGAAAAGCTCGCTCTCGCTTGCCAAAGGGCCAGGAAATGGGCAGCCTCGCAGAACAGAAACCTTTTTGTCAGTAAATCCTCTTCTCCAGAAAAACACCAGGGGGTGGAAATTGCCGGCCCCCCAATTGCAGTCAGCTAGGGCCTAGTGGAGAGCCTAGACCTCTCACCAGGAGAGCCTAGACCAGTGGTCGGCAAACTGCGGCTCTCGAGCCATATGCGGCTCTTTGGCCCTTTGAGTGTGGCTCTTCCTAAGCCTTAGGAGTACCCTAATTAAGTTAATAACAATGTACCTACCTATATAGTTTAAGTTTAAACAATTTGGCTCTCAAAAGAAATTTCAATCGTACTGTTGATATTTGGCTCTGTTGACTAATGAGTTTGCGGGCCACTGGGCTAGACCTTTATTCCTTACCCAGGAATAAAGAGGCACCCCTCCCAGGCCCCGCGGGGTGGTGTCAGAGGGCCCACAGGGGAGCCTGGACTTCCTGGCCCCACCCCAGGGAAGGGAGATCCGCTGAACAGCATCAGGGGAGGCTGAGGAAGGAGCTTAGGCTTCCACCCCCTCTTGGTGGTTCCAAGGCGCCTCCCACCAGCAGTAAAGCATTGCTACCCCCTTCCCCTACTGATCCATGTGTATTAGGAACCTGCAAAAATGGACAGTTTTCACTGGATCCAGAGTCTGATAACACAATACCCAAAATGACCCAGTTACAATCGAAGATCGCTCATGCTCCCTAGAAGAGAGAGGCATTAGCGTGCACGTATTCAGCTTGTTGACAAACATAGGGTAAGGGAAGGAAACTTAAAAATTGAGTGAATAATCTTTTTACATTGAGAGGATTATTCATTTGTATTGTTTTAAAAAAAATTCAATTGAAAGACCAATTAGGAAAGCAACTTAATTAGTTTGGTATTTTAAGAGAGAGGGGAAAAAAATAAATTTTAATTGGATAATATAAAACGCAGTTCAATTAGTAAAACAATTAGCTTTGTAAAATAATAATCTAACTGTTAGGACCCAGTTATTTGGTAGTTTTATCTAAATCGGTGGTTGTGTGCGATTAGAATCACTTGGGGAGCTTTTTAAAAGTACAGATGCCCAGCCAGATCCCAGACCAAATAAATCAGAGCATCCCCAGTGATTCCGTGACGCAGCCAGAGTTGACAGCCATTGGCGAAGTCAACCGTAGGTGATAAGTAGGACATAAATGGGGGGGGTATTTCATATCTTCTGAATCGTCCAAATAGAGATGGCGAGGTTTATACACTAAATTTTGCACGCTCCTTCTAAAGGAGCGCCCTGTTGGGCCATTGGTCTTGCTTCATGCATCCTTGCGATGAATGTGATGATCTGTCCCCCAAGCCCACAACAGTAAATATGAAGGTGTAATTAAAAGGGAGTTGGCCTCTTACAGGCAGACATATTGATAGTTGCAATATATGAAAGCGTAAAGTGCGGAGCGACTCAGAGGAGACTTCGCTCGGTGCCACTGGATGGCTTGGTATTAAAACTCGTTGAAGTGATTTCTTGAGCTATTTCCTCAGAGCCGTATTTCTGGAATTAAAGTTCAACTTTGCGTGAAATCCCTGAACTCCAGGTTGCAAGAAGACAAACCCATGAAATCAAACCGCCAGGTATTTTTGGAGAGAGACCTCCAATAGGCCTGCCTGTCTGGAATGTTTTTGTTTGTTTGTTTTTAGGGTTGTTTTTTTTTTTTTTTTTTCAAAAAAGAAAACAATTCACCATTGGGCTGATACCCATGAACTGGTAGGTTCTAACCACCTTTCTCGTAAGGAATTTGACAAATTTAATCTAAAGTAGAAGAAAACAAACTCGTATGCCACAAATCAGGTACTTGCAACAAAGGGCAAAAAAAATTTCAATTGGAAGACCAATTGGGAAAGCAACTTAATTAGGTTGGTATTTTAAGAGAGAGAGAAAAGGAAGTTTAAAATGGATTAATATAAAACGCAAATCGATTAGTAAAACAATTAGCTTTGTAAAATAATAACTTGACTACTAGGACCCAGCATTTGAATTAAGAAGGAGGCCATGGCAGGCCTCGCTTCCTCTCCAAAGGAGCTTATATGTGATTTTGTAAAGTGCGACGTTCATTTGTGATGAGAACGTTATCTGGGTTGTAAATTTCCTGCTTGGTGGTGCCCTAAATCCCTGTCAGGGTGTGGAATATTCAGAAGAAGTGGAAGTTCCGTGTGGAGATGTTATTTGTTCGGTGCAGGTAAGACGGCTTAGCTTTGGAAACTTGTTAAAGAGTTTTACCACGTTGCTTTCATGCAGCTGTTAAAATCGAGAGTTGAAAGCCCTTGTCAATCAAAGATGTAAACTTAGCCCTTTAGTCCGTTGATTACAATTACTTTCATTGACCTGAATAATATCAATCAATAGTACTAGTCTCCTAACTAGGTGCTTGTGTATAATAAAGTCAATATCCTGGCTTTCAGACAATTTTTTGGTGACTGCTCATGGCCCATATTTTGTGTAATAGGTTTTATTTCACTGTTAGTCTGTCATGTGGTTTTTGCCTTGGATTTTACTTTATTATTCCCATCCCAACTTTCTTTCTGGTACATCTTTGTCCTTTCATTTTTTATCTGCTGTCTTTTTGTTTTAGATGCATCTTTAACAGCGTATAGTTAAATTTTGCTTTTGACCTAATCTGTGAACCTTCTTTATCCAATAAAGCAATTGTATCCCTTTCGCACTTCTTACAGAAACTGATGATTTTTTTCTTCAATTTAATAATGTTATGTAAATGCTTTTTAATTATTCCTTGCTATTTCCTTTCTTTTTTCGAGTTGCAATGTTGATCAAGTTTTTTTAAAATATGCTTTTATTGATTTGAGAGAGAGAGGAAGGGAAAGGGGGAGAGAGAGATAGAAACATCAATGAGAGAGAAACATTGTTTGGCTGCCTCCTGCACGCCCCCTACTGAGGATAGAGCCTGCAACCCTAGCATGTGCCCTGAATGGGAGTTGAACCAGTGACCTCTTGATGCATGGTCCACACTCAACCACTGAGCCACACAGGCCGGGCGGTCACGTTTTATTTATTTCCTTTTTACTAAATATTATAAACTTATACATTCTTTTTAATTCTAATAATGGTTACTCTTAAATGTTTAAACTGATCTCTCTTAATACCAAGAACAAATCAGATTTACTTACATCCTCCTATGAATAATGACAAAATTAATGTTTTTTTCCTCTTCCTATACCTTCCTACATTTTCAGACAGAAGGAGCACCTTTTTTAAAAAGTATTTAAACCTGAATGTTATTTTCCTGTGTAGATAACTTATTTTCTATGCCTAGATACTTGAAGATTTCTTTCCCTGTATTCTAGAAACTCGAAACTTTCTCTGGGCTACATCTCCATGTGATTCTCTGTTAATTAAATTGGGCTGGTACCTGTGGCTCCTATCTAAAGACTCAAATCTTTGACATTGAGAAATTTCATTCAACTCTTCTTTGATTTTCTGCAGTATCTATTCTGTCCCTTACTGCTTCCATTGTATTGTCAATTTGTCATGTTTATGTTTCAGAATTACTTCACCTCCTAATATTGGTCTGTTTCACCCTTGTTTCGTAGATGAGAATGCAAAGTCGGGATTTTCTTTTCTGGTTCTCTCTGCTTTCTTGCACTTACTCCATGGCAAAGGAGGGCCTCTGCTCCGAATCCTAGAGTAGCCTCTTGCTTCCGAACGGCCCAGATGTGTTCACTGATGGGTCCTCCTGACTGAGGAAGCTCTGAGAATTGAGGTCAAAGTTATCCTCAGAGAGTCCCAAATCTTCAAGGCCAAAGAGGAAGTAGTCTTGGATTTATCATAGCATCGAGAGCCCATAGATTGTGAGAAATAAGGCGACTAATAGGTAAAAGCCTTGATAAGGAGTTTCACTTCTGTTCAGAGAAATATTTGCATGTTGTGGCTGTTCAGAGATAACTGAGGAAGTGACCCCTTCCCTAACCAGTGTATTTCCACACAATACCTCCCCATCCCATGGTGCAAGCATGAAGTTTTCAGATATTGCTATCACATCCTCTTTTTGATTTGAGTATAAAAACCCGTAAAGCAGAGGGGTTTTGCTTATTTATCTTTTTACACCCTGAGTTGCTGCTTTTTGATCCTCACCACACTTTTCTAAGGTAGACCAGGCATCTGGCGTGATCTTTATTTTGCAGAAAAGGAGAGAGGTGCCCAGGAAGTTAAATGACTCATTCAGGATCACCTGGCTGAATTGGGGTTAACATCCAGGTTATGCCCAGCTGGTGTGGCTCAGTGGTTGAGCGTTCACCTATGAACCAAGAGGTCAGGTTCGATTCCCAGTCAGGGACCATGCCCAGGTGGCAGGCTCGATCCCCAGTGAGGGGTGTGCAGGAGGCAGCCAATCAATGATTCTCATCTTTGATGTTTCTATGTCTCTCTCCCTCTCCCTTCCTCTCTCTGAAACCAATAAAAACATTTTTTTTTAATCCAAGTCATCCCTTACTCCACTGCTTTTCCCCACTTTCCATCCTGTCTCCCAGAACAAAAGGAGACATTGTAGATGCTGTTTGTCCTGCCTTGGTGATGGCAGGGGCTTCATCTTTATTTGTGTAACAGGAGATATGAGGTGCTGTTTTTTCCTCTGGCCTGAGCCAACACATTAAGAATTCCCGTGGACAGCGGTCTAAAGCCACCCAGACAGGCTGGCATAGGGAAGTCCACACTCCGAGGTGGGAGGGTGGCTGGGATAAGAATCAGCAGCTCCTCCCCGCTGGCCCAGACAGCGCCTCGGCGGGGACCCTCTCTCTGGATGCCCTTGGCGTTCACTGCTGACTGTCCTTGAACCCCTGCAGCTGATGCTCCTGGGACATGCTGGCAGGGCTACTGCTGTTAGAATTCTCATTTTATTAAACTTTAATCAAGCTCTCCAGCGAAGTGCCACGTAAATTCAATTTTGAATTTTGTATATGAGATAATCAAATGAGAGTGAAGCACCACCGACATAAAATGTTTTTTAAAATGAAAATTATACTTTTAATTTAATCACCTAAAAATCAGCTGGATGGGATACATCTAAGTGACAGAAAGATTGATTTATTCTCTTGCCAGTGGCCTCAGAAAGCCCAGGATCTACATAGATTTGTGCACTGACTTCTAACTCCTTGAATATTTTCTCTTCTTTCCATTAAGCACTAACCCTGGTATTCTTTAAAAACAATTAAAAAGCTCACCTCCTATGAAAATGTATTCACTTGGTGTTTAGGAATACTTACTTATACAGCTTATCAGCTAACCTCATTGTGCCTCAGTTTCCTTATCTGTAAAGTGTGGGCTTGGAACTCAGTGGCCTTCCAAATGTGTGAACTGTTAACGTTGTTTGATATTCGTCTTTTCCACTGGGTTATGAATCCCCCTAGATCAGGGGCTATACCTTCAGCCTCTTAAGGTACCCCCGCCTCCCCCGTCCCCGGCAGCCTGGCCCTCTGCATTGCCCCCAGCGGGTACCCTGACAGTGCTGATTGCCAAACAAAGCTGACAGCACCTGTCGCGGCCAGGAGGTGGCACTTTGGTATTTTCTGCAATTGAAGAACAAACCACAGAATGAGAAATCACTCTGGTTTTTGCTTTGCTGACCAAAATAGAATATCTAGGAGTCAAACAATCAGGGATCTATGTTTTTTATACTTACACGTAATAAATAAGGTTGGCTTTTGGTAGTGGTGACGGTATACAGGTTTATGGGTCTTGACACATGCATAGATTTGTGTAACAGCCACCACAGTCAGGATGCAGAGTCATCCATCACCCCCAAAACCCATGTATCTAACTCCCCTGATCCCAAACCGTGACAACTACTGATCTGTTTTCCATCCTTAGAGTTCTGTCTTCCAGACACCATCACTTAAGCGGAGTCCTGCAGTAACCTTGTGAGACTGACTGCTTGGCTCAGCAAAATGCCTTTGAAACATATCCATGTTATTGATATCAATCATGTATATCATTAGTTCATTCCTTGTTACTGCTGAATAGCATTCCAATGCATAGACTTCTGTGCATGGGCCACGACGTTTCAATCGCACGTGGTATTTTGTGGAAGAGCCACACTCAAGGGGCCAAAGAGCTGCATGTGGCTCTCGAGCCAGTTTGCCGACCACTGGTCTAAGTCTTCTTCTAATCCAGTTTGCTGCGAGATTTTTATCACGAATGGATGTTGACTTGTAACATGCTTTTTATGCATCGATTGATAGGATCATGTGGCTTTCTTTTTTATCCCGTTGCTATGGTGGATTACATTGAATGATTTTTAAATACTGCACTAGCTTTGCATTTCTTAGATCAACGCCACATGGACAGGGGTTATTGTTTCTGTGCATTATTAGATTTGATTTGCTAATATTTTATTGGCCATTCTTACCTCCATGTTCATGAAGGGTATCGGATATTGGTTTGTGGTTTTCTTGTTACTGCCTTTGTCTGTTTTTGGAACCAGGACAGTGCAGGCCTCATAGATGAATTAGGAAGCGTTCCCTCCCCTCCTGTTTTTAAAAAGAGATATGGAGAATCGGTGTTATTTCTTCTTTAAACATTTGGTTGAATTCACCAGTGGGAACATCTGAACCTGGAATTTTCTTTTTCAAAAGATCTTTAACTATAAATTTAACTCCTTTAATAGATATAGCAGTATTCAGGTTATCTACTTCTTTTGGGGTGAGTCTTGGTAGTTTGTGGCTTTCAAAGGATTACTTGGTTTAGGTGGTCGGTAGTTATATTCATCCCCTCTTTCATTCCTCATATTGGCAATTAGATCTTCTCCCTTTTATTCTTTCAGACTAGAGGTTTAGCAATTTTATTGATCTTTTGAAAGGATCAGCTCTTTGTTTCATTGATTTTTTTTCGATTGTTTTTCTGTTTTCAATTTTATTAACTTTCATTCTTTATTATTGCCTTCCATCTGCTTGTTCCATGAAACTTGACAAAAATTAAAGTCATCCGGGATGCTGACCAAAAAATGTATTATTAAATTACAAGATGTATTTTTAAATGTGTCCCTTTGAGAACCAACCTAATCGTTTTCCATATTTGTCTCTTCGCAGTTGACGGGCCTGAGCGTCTCCAATGGGAAGGACCAGCTTGTGGTGTTCCATACGAAAGACAACAAGGACCTCATCGTCTGCCTCTTCAGCAAACAGCCGACCCACGAGAACCGCATCGGAGAACTTGTTGGAGTCCTGGTGAATCATTTCAAGAGGTAACGTTTGATTTTTGTAACTACGACAAGTTTCAAATACGTGAACTCTTTAATCATGATTCTCACTGAACTCGTGTGCCAATTGTAGTGTATTGAGCTCTTTTCCTTCATAAAGACCACTTAAATCACCTGTTTCCCAGGAGGCAAAACGAGCATCCACGCTTAGTTTCAAGACTAGGAATGACCTTTACTTTTCCATCCTCCGGCTCTACCAACAACGAGAGGGTTCCCTAATGGTGATTTCATCACTGCCAATCCAAATGTAATTAAATCAAAAAAGATAGAAAAATGACTTTTTGTCACAGCTTCTCGCTTACCCCAAATACGATCAGCGGGTGTGTCTACTGTGCATATAAACCAAGTAGAAGGTAGGTTTAGAGCAGGGGTGGGCAAACTTTTTGACTCGAGGGCCACAATGGGTTCTTAAACTGGACCGGAGGGCCGGAACAAAAGCATGGATGGAGTGTTTTTTTTTTTTAGTTTTATTCATTTCAAACAGGCCAGATCCGGCCCGCGGGCCGTAGTTTGCCCACAGCTGGTTTAGAGGGACATGTAGGTCCATGACAACTGAAGGAATCCCTGAGAGAGGCAGTAACCTCGACAGAAACGTGGCGTTGTGATGGGACATGGCATCTTCTGAGAACTTCATAGTAAAACGTCGATGTATCTGGGGTATTTATGTGTGTGTGTGTGTTGTGACAATGACGTGAGAAATATAAACAGGGAGAGCCGATCCTGAGGGTGATGGGGACCAGTGAAGTGGTAATTTTAATCAGGGAGTGGTGTTGTCTGGTTCTTTATTGGAGTTGTTTTAGAGGTGTTTTTCTTCCCAGAGGAGGCCATGGGGTATTTAGGGCGGGTGCTTCGCTAACTCCAAAGTCAGGTGTTCTTCCCACGGTGGCAGACTGTCTCTACCTCCCCACCACACTGATGCTGGGAGGCCATTCCTCAAAGCTCGGCGACTGAGACATGAGCCCAATGTCCCGTTCCTTTTCCTCCTAAAAGACGTTTCCTGAGTTGCCAGAAGGAACCAAGTATTCCTTATGAGGATTGTTCATTCTTACGTTTAGACATGGCTTCTATGTCTAAGCAGAGGCATATTTACAATCCGATGTCCACACGTCTAATTCTGCTGTACTAACTTTCATTGGTAAATGTATGGAGTATAATTTTAGAAGTGGGCTGCAAAGACCATTTCTTTTATGTTATTAAACCTTGTATTCTAGATCAAAGTAGATCTTAAAGTATCTTATACAGTTAAATGCTTCTTAATGCTATGACTAAAATAACATTCAATGATTATCTGGGGGGAAAATAAGAATCTAAATAAGGAAATATCAAAAAATAATAATAAACATATGGACCTTTGAAAAACTCCCTTTCATCTACCAAATAGTCATAAAGCTAAGGGGAATACTGAAGAGTTTAGGATGGAGAAGGCATCTCTACAATAAAATTTATAACTCAAATAAGCAGGCTCATTTTCCTCCTAATATTTAGTTATGGCAAAAGATGGGCAATTAAAGGGATTTTAATTTGGATGCCTGTACTAATAAGTAGTTTTTCCTGGGGAATTGAAGTATTTTTGCTCAATCTGGATCTTGTTTAGCAAATTCCAACCCCTGGTACATGCCTCTACATGTTAGATGTGAATCTGGTCCTTGAATCCATCATTGCTTCCTTTCCCCAGCATATGCATTCTCAAATGTATCTCTAGTTGCATTCCCTCAAATCTTTAATACAGGGGGGGCAAAAGCAGGTTTACAGTTGTTCTTTTAGAAAATAATACAATAATAATAAATAAATAATGCAAGAATAAACTCTGTACTCATTACTGTTAACCTACTTTTGCCCCACACTGTATATGTAAGATTTTTGAGTGTCTTTAAAAGTTATAAAGAAAAGGTTGTTGAGTTGTTGAGTTGTTTATTTTTTTTTTATAGTTTTGTGCACGGGTAGGTTCCCTAGGCCTGGCTGGCGATCAAGGCCGATCAGGTTTCCCGCCTCCCTGCCTCTTCCTTCCCTCGCTCCCTCAGGCCCCGCCACCGCCACTGGTTGCCCGCCATGTTCCTTGCCGCCCCCTGGTGGTCATAGTGAGTGATCGAACTCCCGAGGGGACACTTTGCATATTAGCCTTTTATATAAATAGATTTTTGACCTATGAATTAAGAGGTCAAATACCAATAAGAGATCAAAACCCTCCTTCCTGCCCCCAGAAAATTCAGGCTTGGCATTTTGACTGAGGGTTAGAGTCATCAACTTGCTATTGACTTCTTCTTGAGGAAAGGTTAATTTGATTTTTTTTCTACTTTCCTTTATTGTCAACTATCATGTCATTGGTTTGACTTCGAGAAACAGATTGTGTTTTACAAGCATAAGGAGGTGGCACAGAATCATATTTATCTGTGGGTTAATTATGGAAATCCAAAGGAGAGATGGATTTAATTTCAGATCAATCCTTTATCTTTCAGATAATTTCCTTAAAGTACATTCCGAGAACTTCTCTAATTAGAAGTTATGAGGAAAGGGCTCAAAATAAAACATGCTATTGATAGACTAGATGTGAAAAGGAGTCATTGTCTTGAAAAATTATAAAGGACAAGGATTAGGACATAAAGTCTATGAGCGAAATTTCTGCCAAGTTTCAGAGAGAAGAGGAGAAGTAAAAAGTTTGGAAACGAGTTTAGACCAGCACAACACTATATCTAAAACAGGTAAAGATAATACAAGAAAAGAAAATTGTAGTCCAATCTCATGTCAATGCAGAGATTTTTTTTTAATCCTAAATAAAATGCCCAAAAATTGGATCTAAGAGTTTTTTAAAAGAAAAATGTATCACGACCAGTGAGGCTGTATTCTAAGAATATAAGGGTGGCTATCCATTAGAAAGGTGTATTAATCTATTCATATATAATAGTTCTCAAAAAAAAACCAAAAATACTATTTGATAAAATTTAATACTCCTTATAAGTAAGGATATGTTAATGAAGTTAAATAGGTTTCTTTACTGCAGTAATTCTCAGAGCCTTTGATATGCCTCTGTTTGTTTTAAATACAATAAGGGTATGTACTAAGGGTATGTACTTGTGTGTGTATGTATACACACACACATACCCATACACACACACACACACACATATATAGAGTGAGTATATATAGTGCCAAATATATATATATATACACTTTAACAACTGATTCTATTACATTTTGAAAATGAAATGTATTTTAATAAACACTGCCTTTATAATTATTAAAAGTGTGTATACATATTTTGGGATACACATATGATTGTGTATATTATACACTATTTCTGGAAAAATATGCATGAAATGGGTAACAATGTTTGTCTCTGAAGAGGGATTGGGGAGATGGGGTGCTGGGACAAAGAGGTAGGAGGGAGATTTATTTATTTTTCATTGTAAGTGTTTTGCAGTAAATATATGTTACTTATCGAAATTTTTTTTCAGTTTAACAATAAACAAATGGCAGCTAGTTTTGCGGCCTATTATTGATGGCTTTAAAGTCATGGTTATTTTCCTTTCCTGTGTAGAAAAGCAGCAGAGAACAAAAGTGCTTTCTAACAGAGTGATCCGTCGCATGGCATTCGAATACCTTGATATAAAGCCAAGTAAAGCCTCCTGGAATATCACTGTTCTGTATGGTCCCATTGTACACGGCACGCGGGGCCGAGCGGGTTTCCTTCCCGGGGTGGTCGGGCCAGCGGTCTGCCGGGCCAGTGTGCTTTGCAGAGGTTCCGAAATGGCTGACTTGACTTTTGTATTGCCTCCCAGCAGTGACTACCTGCTGGTAATGAGCTTTCCTGCCCATTAGCAACCAGATGGGCTGACACTGGCTGCCCTAACGAGGGAGTCACCAGGAACTGCGATATTCGGCTGTCAAAGGACCCATCTGCCTTCTGCAGCTGCCCAGGCATTTGCCTGTCTGGATGCTGGAAACCTCAGCATAGCCCCAGTCTCGGGCATTGGAACTTATTTTTCCTGTTCTGTGTCTGTGGAGGAAAGCCAGAAGTCAGTGCCATCTGCTTCTTGTTTTTCGTAGGCAGTTTCCTGAATATCTGCTTAGTGAAAAAAGGAGCCCCATTACTGAGTTTAACTGAACACTTGACCTGTTTCTCTGTTATATTTTGCTAATGTTCTTTTTAACTCACGGGTAGACGCAGATCGATAAGCCGGCCATTGGTTGCAGCCGGGAGAATACAGAGGTCAGGGGAGAAGAGGTTTCCTGGCCAGCGGTGGAGGAAGCAGAGGAGGGAGGCACCTCCCAAAGGCCTCTGCTCCTGCCCCCCTCCCGTCCCCCCGCAGCACCGCTGCTCTCTCCCCCTTCCTGCCGCTGCCATGTGGGTCTCCGCTCCTCTGTCCCTGACCCTGAATGCAGGTTTCCACAGCCCTCGATCTGTAGTCCCAAACTGCTCTCCTTAAATACCTGGCTACTAATCATAGTTTAAATTCCAGCTGAAAATATAGAAGTAAAATAAGGATAGGCTGAAAATAATGTAGGCAGCCAACAGCAGAGGTTTGGTTCATTAAATTATGGTCCATCTCCTTAATGGGGTATTTGAACCATTTAAAATTATAATTTTTTTCTTTTTTAAAAAAATATATTTTTATTGATTTCAGAGAGGAAGGGGGAAGGAGAGAGAGAGAAACATCAATGATGAGAGAGAATCATTGATCGGCTGCCTCCTGCACACCCCTCACTGGGGATCAAGGCCACAACCCGGGCATGTGCCCTGATCAGGAATCAAACCATGATCTTCTGGTTCATAGATCAATGCTCAACCACTGAGCCACACCGGCTGGGCTAAAATTGTAATTATTGAAGGCATCTGATTTGTGGTGACAGCAATTCACCCTCCTCTGCCTCCCAGTAGAGGTACACATGAAAACACAGAAAGAGGTGCCAACTTTTCATAGAGATGGAAGCAGAGGTCCCCCCCACCCTAGCATACAACATACCCATGGCTCTTCAAGTCTGTAGTTCTTGGCACACAGGAAGAGGTCCCCTGAGAGGCCGTCCTTCACCTCTGCTCACAGGTCACCTCATCAGGCCGTCCCTAAACATCCTGTAGAGCATAGCAGTTCTCAGCCAGCACTCCCTGCCCTCTGCCCTGCTCCCTTTTCCCACATGGCTCTCAGCTCCATCTGACGCTGCACCCTTACCTATTTGTTTCTTTATCACATATGTTCCAACTAGAATATAAGCCCCATCTTAGCAAGGACTTTATTTCTGTTGTTCACTGTAGTTTCCATAGTGTTCAGGTCAGTGCCGGGCACTCGGAAAGCTCTCAATGGACAATGGTTGAATACCGAAGCCGGCCGGTGGGGTCCACTGGCCGTGGAATACTTCTAGTCCTTCCCCACCGATAATGTGCATCTTGCCCCCCCAAAGATAGTAGTAACTCAGTCCTCCTTCTGCATAAAAGAACTCTTTTACAGTTTCCTCCTCTTTATGAATACCTCGTCTTGTGTTGATGTAATACATCTAGGGACAGAAGTGAATAGGTATTTTAAGATATTAAATCAGCCGCTACAAGAGCTATAGACTTGAAGAGCCATGGGTATGTTGTATGCTAGGGGTTGCAGTTTTTCATTTCCTTTTTTTAAAAAACAAAAAACAAAGAACTAGAAATAATTCCAGACTCTCCTTGTCATTAAGCTGACAAGGAAGCAAGATGTAGGGACTTCTCAGATCAGCAGCTTCATAATAAGTAAAAGGCTTCAAAACCACAACTAGAGACTGTGCTCATGAGCCAGCTCTCCAGGTTGAAAGCTGAGAAATGGATTCTAACTGCAAAGAGGTGGGCTGTAAGAAGAAACCCAGAAGAATCCACGCGCCCCTTTTGTGTGAGAACCCCAGGACTGAAGAGACGTCTCCTTAGTTATGAGGCCTAGAAAGAAAAAAAGTAGCAGTGAGAAAGGTGCAGGCTGTAGACTTAAAAGGAAAAGAAAAGCCTGTTTCTAAAAGGGACTATCACAGGAAATCCACATTGTAGAAGCTGTCTGCATTCTAAATAAAATTCAAGACAGTATAGAAGAATACCAAAGATCACATGACAGACCGAGATGAAGAGGGGCTGGTGGAGAAATTAAAAAGTTCGCTGATTTGCATAAAGTAAGTAAAGATATTAAAGAATATAAATCAATGAAGAGTCCCAGGTTCGATTCCGGTCAAGGGCATGTACCTTGGTTGCGGGCACATCCCCAGTAGGGGGTGTGCAGGAGGCAGCTGATGGATGTTTCTCTCTCATGGATGTTTCTAACTATCTATCCCTCTCCCTTCCTCTCTGTAAAACAATAAAAAAAATTTTTTTAATTAAAAAAAAAAAAGGTCTGTCGGGCCTGGCCGGCATGGCTCAGTGGTTGAGCGTCAACCTATGAACCAGGAGGTCGCAGTTCAATTTCTGGTCAGGGCACAAGCCTGTTTTTCGAGCTTGATCCACAGTGTGGGGCTTGAGGAGTGAATGGGCTGAGTTTCAGAGAAAAGGAGAGGTGGAGATTAGAAATTAGATGAGACTCGACAGATAAAATTATATAGGACCAAGATTCTGTCCACCACCTCTGCTTGTGCCAGAAAGATCCATCGCTCATTCTAAGCACTGTTGTTGTTTTTGTTGGGTTTTTTTGTTTGTTTGTTTGTTTGTTTAATCCTCACCTGAGGATATTTTCCATTGATTTTGTTAGAGAGAGGAAGGGAGAGAGTGAGGAGAAACTTGATGTGAGAGTGAAACATGTATCTGCTGCCTCCAGCACACCCCCTACCGGGGATGGAGCCTGAAACCCAGGCATGCGCCCTGACTGGGAATTGAACTGGCAACCTTTCGATGCATGGGGCAGTGCCCAACCAACTGAGCCACACCAACCAGGGCAAAGGGAAATATTTTTTACCGAGTAACTTTTTTTTGTTTTTTGTTTTTTTGTTGTTGTTTTTTTAATATATTTTATTGATTTCTTACAGAGAGGAAGCGAGAGGGATAGAGAGCTAGAAACATTGATGAGAGAGAAACATCAGCTGCCTCCTGCACACCTCCGACTGGGGATGTGCTCGCAACCAAGGTACATGCCCTTGACCGGAATCGAACCTGGGACCTTTCAGTCCACAGGCCGATGCTCTATCCACTGAGCCAAACCAGTTAGGGCACCAAGTAACTTGTTTTACAGAAGCCATATTCTGCTACATTCTTATATGCAATTTCTGCCAACCGTTTGCTCTGTTTTGTAAACCTAAGCATTTTTTGAATTGATTTCGGAGAGGAAAGGAGAGAGAAATAGAACATCAATGATGAGAGAGAACCATTGATTGGCTGTCTCCTGCATGCTTCCCCCCGCCCCGGGGATTGAGCCCGCAACCCGGGCATGTGCCCTTGACCAGAACCGAACCCAACACTCTTGGCTAACTCTAGGGTCTCTTTGAAACTGGTTTCTGATTCTTGAAGGTTCCATCTGTTTGAATTCTTACTTGGACGCTCTTTCCAGCTGTCACTAGTGGGAGCTAAGTCATGTTCACTGCTTTGCGACTGGACTGTGAATCCTTGGGAAATAAAGTCAGCCTTGTGGTTAGATCAGTGATAGCCGTCCGTTCAGGAGAGCAGAACTCAAGCCTGAAAGAACACCTTCAGCAGAAGGAAAGGCATAAAACGAAACATCTGGGCTCCTGACAAACCTTGATTCATTGTTAGACCCTCCACCTTGTCTCCAGTCTAAGTCACGTGTCCTTTTTAAAAGAGAGCCAGTCACAAATCAGAGCCAGTGTTCATCAGATCGAGAAAATCTGAGTATCCGTTCACAGAAGCACATTTCATAGGCACAGGGACTACCCCTCATATCCTTCAGTCCAATCGAGGTCGTTTTCTTATCCAGAGCGGTGCGTGAGGTGTTCTTGATATGTAGTACAGAGTTTTCTTTGGGGTTTTGTGCTCTTTAGAAAACTTTTTCACCTTTTATGAAAGATGAGAGTTAGGAAATCACAGTTGTCCTCGCAAGGCCTTGGCCGGTGACTTTAATGCGTGTTCCTAAATGTGCTGTCCTTTGTTGCTTCCACCCTGGGTGGAGGCATAAGAAGGTCAGGAGACCCAGGTTCCTTTAAATATAAATCCTCGTGGTTTTAAAAACTTGCCATCTGACCCTAGCCGGTTTGGTTCAGTGGATAGAGCACCAGCCTGCGGACTGAAGGGTCCCGGGTTCAATTCTGGTCAAGGGCACATGCCCAGGATGCGGGCTCAATCCCCAGAAGGGCCGTGCAGGGGGCAGCCGATCAATGATTCTATCTCATCATTGATGTTTCTCTCTCTCTCCCTCTCCCTTCCTCCTTGAAATCAATAAAAATATTTTTTTAAAAAAACAAAAAACCTTGCCATCCGTTAATAGCAAATAGGGCGGAGCAACAAGCTTGTCAGTTCTGGGGTGTTCTTTGTCTTGCACATTGGGGAAGATAGATGCTTTGACATGCTTCCTCTCCTTCCACCTGACTCCCCTGATCTCCCGAGCAGTGAGCTAAATTTATTGCAGTTTTGTTCCCAGATTCTATTAGTGGATTCCCTTTCGTAGGTAAAAAGGAACCAAATGTAAGGCTTTTTGTGGCTTTGAGGTTCCTGTCTGCCTGGTTCCGGCTCCCCTGCTGTTGTCAACTGTCTCTCAGAGGAGGGCATTGATTGACCACAAACCAAAACAGAAAATGCTCCCTTGCTGTTAACCTTGCCTTTGAAAGAAGGAGCCTTCCTTGTAAAAAGCCCTATTTTCTTTTCCACTGCTATGGGCATGCGGAACGCTGTGGACGGACTGCCACTGGAGGTGGCTGAGCAGCGAATCGTCCTGGGAATTCTGGAGTCTGTAGGGGGAATTGTTTCCCGACCCTCCGTCTAGCTCTCATTTCTCTGAAGGGTGGTCATCCAGGCAAGTGCCAAAGAAAAGGAACACGAATCCTTACAAGATAATGGAGGCAAAACAAAGTTAGGAGAAGCCCACCCGAGAGGGGATGGTGTGGGAAGGCTATGGCATAAGGGAAAAAGGGAGCACCGCCCCCC
Organism: Myotis lucifugus; assembly: GCF_000147115.1. Lineage (NCBI taxonomy): Eukaryota > Metazoa > Chordata > Mammalia > Chiroptera > Vespertilionidae > Myotis > Myotis lucifugus. Next base: position 941,050 of record NW_005871335.1, on the reverse strand, counting down.
CCCCGCCCCCCAGCAGAGAACTCACTGCATTTCATGGGGCTGAAATAACAAGATTGACGTCTGTAAGTCACCCCAAACGTCCCTTTCCTTGCTGTATTTTATCACACCACATGTATATTTGATGTTATTTAACCAAACAAAATGTAGTATAGATGTAAAACTTCTAGGAAAACCTTACTAATTTCTCTTTTAGTCATTCAAATTTTTCATCAGTGAGTGGAAGGACACAGAAGAAATTGGATGTCAGACTGTAGCTTGAGGCCCCTAATGATTTTTTAATGGATTGAGCTGTGTAGCAAGGTCAGTCGAAGGTGGTGGTAGTGGAACCAACTTCGGGAGGTAGGAAGGACGTACCTAGACCTCAAGGAGCCTCACATTTGGAAACTTGTTAATTATTTCACTTTCACTGTAGAATATTTTCATCATGCAAAACGGGATATAATTTCTGGATTTTTTTTCCCCATCAAAATGAGTGCTTTAGGTTTAATTAGATATCTACCTTTTCGTGCTTTTATTAATAACTACTTTCAAGATCCTACTATTTGTCAATTTATTTACATAAGTTATCTGCTTTAATCCTCAAAGTCACTCTGCCTCAAAGTAGACATTCTTACGTCCAATTTACAGGTGAAGAAATTGGGATGCAGATCCTATCAGTGATTTCCCCCATCACATAGCTAATCGGTGACAGAGTAGACTCAGATTCAAACCCAAGTTCTCTGGCTCCAAAGCTCATGATCTCTGAAAGCCCTTGTCTTTCTGTTAGGACTGGAAGCCTAAAAAACTAAAAGGGATCTACTTCTTGACCCTCAGAGTGGTTCAGCTGTACCTCACCTTTGTATGCCTTTGCTTTCATTTCCTCAACCTGTCGAGTGAGCCCCAACTCCAAAGTGCCAGGACTTCTGTATAAGCCAGATGCCAGAGACACAGCCGTGAGCAAGACACTGTCCCTTACACAGAGTTTATAAATAGTGAGAAGCGATTACAGTTGTGCTGAGAACCATGAAGGTGAACTGTGGAGTGCTGTGAATAAGAGGTTTGCTAAGGAAATTATTAGGAAAAGCCTTGCAAAAAAGTACTGAGCCCGAGTAAGAGAAGCATTTGTAGAAACACTGTGTTTGGGAGAAATAACATTGGATTTCTTTACCCAGCATACTACAATTCAACCTAATTCAGTTAATTTAAGTAAGCTAGCTTTCCAAAATGTCTTCTTGTGTGCATCAGCATGAGTAGTCTTGGCCAGTAATGACACAGTTGTGCTTCTTTCTCTCTATTTATTCTTATTTTTTATTTTTGTGTGCTTCTTTTCTCTACTGTAAATGTCTTTCATGGAAAGTCCCCATTGAGACTGAGAGTATACCTAAAAGTGTGCATGAATGTGAATGTTCTTCACTGATACTAGATGCCAAATGACAATGGAAAATTTTCTTTAAAGCACTGAGCAGAAAGTATTGTAAACCTGTAATTCTTCATCCAGCCAAAGTATTAGTCGAGTGTGACGTTAAAAAAAATAATAAGCCCCCTAGCCGGTTTGCCTCTGTGGATAGAGCATCAGCCTGCAGACTGAAGGGTCCCAGGTTTGATTCTGGTCAAGGGCACATACCTCGGTTGCAGGCTGAATCCCTAGTAGGGGCCGTGCAGGAGGCAGCTGATTGATGATGTTCCTCTCTCATCGATGTTTCTATCTCTCTATCACTCTCCCTTCCTCTCTCTCTACAAATCAATAAAAAAATTTAAAAATTAAAATAATAATAATAAGCAAGGGGGGGAAAAATGGTCAGACAAGCAGAGGCTTTTCATACACCTTCTCCTAGGAAGTTTTCCGGGGATATATTCCTGCAGACTAAGGTAAAAGAAAGAGGAAGACATGAGAGCCAAGAGGTACTAGATATAAATCAGGAGGGAAATAAAATTTGTGATACAGACTTAGTGAGCAGTTAGGCCAGATCAGAACAAGAAGATAGAGGGTTTCCATGAATGGTACCTGAGAAACTCAAGGAGTTTTATTCTATCCTTTAAAAGCTAGACCATGATAGAGAAAATGTAATTGTAAATTCCTGGAGGTGGGGGAGCACTCAAGAGAGAATATATTTAAGTAGTGAATAATAATTACATGGTTGCAGTAATAAAACACTGCTTTATTTCCGACTTTTGGCGTTAATCTTAGTCAAAGCATAGAAGCCTTACTCACGTTACAGAACACTGAGTTGATAATAGTCAGTATTGTTTTTAATGCCTTCTATGTTCCAGGCACTGTTCCAGGCGATGGGGATATGGGCCGTGCACAAAATAGCTCTCAGTGCGCACATTCCAGAAAGGAAGTGCACAGTGACATATACACATAAGAAAGGTGATGTCTGGGGTGCGATGGAGAAGATGAAATAGGATAACATGATGGAGCGTAGAGGGCAGGAGGCTGCTCTGCTCACGTGGGAGACCTCTCGGAGAAAGTGACACTTCGGTTAGGATTCAAAGGTTGAGAAGAAGGAAAAGATCTGGGGTGTTTCCAAGCAGAGGAACAAAGGCCCTAAAACAGGAATTAGCTGTGACAGTCAAAAGATAGGGACCGGTCCGGCTGGAGCAGAGCTAATGAGGGGGAGGATGTAGGAGAATGGAAATGAGGGATAGATCATTCAAGGCCTTGTGGGCAATGGTCCAGAGGCTGCAGTGAGCGACCATCTATTACCAAGGGGAGTGATGTGATCCGATCGGTCCTTCAGAATGTTTCTGTTTCAGAAAAGTCCCTCTGGCCATTCTGTAGTGGATAGATTCTCTCGCAGAATGAGTGGCTGGTCCTGGAAAGAGAGGGGAGGACCTGCACTGGCAGCTGGCACTGGAGATGGCGAGAATATATTCTGGAGGAAGTGACGGCGGGACTTGGATGGGGTGAGAGGGGAGGAGAGGATTCTCTTCTGGCCGGAGCACCCTGTAGGTGGGTTGGTTGGTGGTGACTGAGATCGGGATACTTGGTATAGGAGCACCTTTTGGAGGAAAAATCAGGAGTTCACAACCTGGAGGATGTAAAAATACGGCCGACGGGAGGTGGGCGTAGGGAGAAGTGCTCAAGGGAAGGAAGGGATGCTGACAGCCTCGCCTCATCCACTGGGCAAAGAAGACTCTGGTTTCTTGTTGATGGAACAAGAGAGAGGATACACGTGTTGTCTAATGTGATCAAGATCATCAGAACTAGATTACGTTTTCGATGAAGATGAGAGGGGGTTATGACTTCATGCAGATCTGTCATGAAAGGAAGTCAGTGCATAACAGCTAAAATGGATAAGCAGTGTAAGCATATTGTTGAGTGATTGAAGTCAACCATCAAAAGAACTAAAAACAGAAGCAATTTAAAGCAAGCAGGAAAGCAGGGAGCCCCAGGGTCAAGGGACCATTCATTGCCTTTGCTTTTTCTCAGCCCGCTGTGTGGGTCGGTTTCTTACAGAATAAAAGGGTAATGTTCGTAATTGCCTCAACAAAAGCCGATTTTCTGCATGTGGATTGGAAGTGCTTTTTGATTTCCCCAAGCTAGTTGAATGGTGATGGTGTGGGGTGTTCAAAGTCTTACTTCTTCAAAAGAATAAGAATTTTTTCATTTTAAAATTTGCTAGAAGGTGGTTGGGGGATGCTACCACGTGCCCCAAGGAAATTAGCTGTCAGTTCCCCTCCTGACCTGGAGAAGTTTCAACGTTTCTCATTTCGTTGAATTGCTCATTTTAATTGTCCCATGGCCTCTACCACCTTCTAGAGAAGCATCCCAGCCCCGCCCAGAATTTACAGGTTTCCGGGGCCACTTGGCAAACCTGATGGAACTGAGAGCTCCTGGAGAGGTAGACAGGCTCAACACAGCACCATCCCTAGGAGCAGAGGAGTGGCAACAACAGAACGAGATACTTTAAAAGTGACCGCTGAAGCCCTGACTGGTTTGGCTCAGTGGATAGAGGGTCGGCCTGCGGACTGAAGGGTCCCAGTTTTGATTCTGGTCAAGGGCGTGTACCTTGGTTGCGGGCACATCCCCAGTGGGGGGTGTGCAGGAGGCAGCTGACGGATGTTTCTCTCTCATCGATGTTTCTAACTCTCTATCCCTCTCCCTCTCTGTAAAAAGTCAATAAAATATATTTTAAAAAAATAAAAGTGACCGCTGAGGAGAGGGTCTTAGAGAGGGTTGCAAGGATATATTTTAGAAATTTGTGGCCAGTTCATTGGCCTCTTACCAATAAACAAAATTTTCTTCACCCACCCACCTGCCTTCACTGTCGCCCCTGCTCTCACCTGCTTCTCCCCCCTCGCTGCATTGTGGTCTCTCTCCTGCCAGCAGGCCCTGGGCACACTTCCTACTGACTCACCTGCCCTAGCGTGACCCGGAGAAAGACCCGGTGAAGGCCTCTTTCAGGTGATGTTTTGAGATACATTCCGTGAGGAGAAATTCTCTTCTGCCTGTTTTTATTTCCTTGTCCCTCCGCCCTGTAAGCCCACTTGTTGTTGTGACTTTGGATTCTCCTTTTGTCCCACCCTTTCTTCCCAGACCCCTTCCTCACTGGAGCCAGCCCTTCCTCTAGCCTGGCCTTTCTCATCTGTTACTTCTTTCTTCCCCAACAACAGTCATGTGTGCTCGGTGGCTCATATTCATGGAAGATTGGTGATGGCATTAATAGACACCTTTAGGATATGAGTGTGTGGAGCAGAAAGGTTGTGTTAAAATTCCGTCCAGGCTCTGCCCTGGCTGCTGTGGCTCAGTTGGTTGAGCGTCCTCCCAGGAACTGAGTGGTCAACGCTTTGTGACAGTCAAAAGATAGGGACCGCATGCCGGGGTTGTGTGCTCGATCCCCAGTAGAGGGCGAGCAGGAGGCAGCCGATCATCTCTCAACAATGTTTCTCTCTCTCCCTCCCTCTCTCTCTCCAAAATCAGTTTTTTAAAAAACTCCATCCAGGCTCCATCCCTAACTCCTTCCCATTTCGTTGAATGCCTCAGCCCCCAACACTTGGTGCTACGGAATCCATCTCTGCAGAGTAATCGTGACATACTAGGATGCCACACAGTCTTTGAGATTTTCTTGAACTTTACAGCAGCAGCTTTGAAAGCATGAAGAATGCTAGAAGAGCCTTAACAAGCATGATAACCTTAGCTGACTGGATATGAGGGTTGATATGAGGGAACCATCTTGTTTTCCATCTGACACCAAGGAAGTTTGAACATAAGGGCAGGCTTTTGACTGTCGGAGGCGGGTTAGATGATGGAAGACTCCCGGTATTACTGCTTCTCATCCTGAGTGGGACCTAAAATTAGAAATCTTATGCCGTTGACGGGAAGCAGCTCAGATAACTTCTTGAGGCCCCTCTGGTCCTGGGTTCGGCTCATCTTTCACTGGCGATGGATGTAGAATCCTGAGACTGCAGGGTTGGGAGGGGCTTAAAGTTTCCTGCCAGTTACGGCTGAATTTAAACAAAACTCATCCCTGACTGCTTCTCCACCCCCCCACCCCCCCACCCCCAGCTCTGTCCTTAGAGACCTCCGGAGGAATCTATTCCATAGCTCTCTTGGTGATGTATTTCATGACCTTAAACATCCATGCAGGAATTGTGATCCTGTTTCTAAACCAGTTCCCTGTGCTGTGGATCCTTCTAGTTCTCAGGGCTGTGGGAACAGCTGTCACCATCTGAGACTTACCCTGGGGTACCTCATATACTCATCCTCTGCACTTGTATCTCTCCATTAATCACGGCTCCTATTTCCTGGCTATTCTATTTAGTTATGTGTGCTGAACATCACAACAGGGGAAAGGCCGTCATATTGGGGTGACGCTGTTGCATTCACTTCGTCACTCTCCCAAAGTCACTGGACGTTCTGATTTAGGAAGATGTACCAATCATTGCTCATCACTCAGAGATTAAGGCTTGGGGAGAGGGAAAACCTTACTGAGACAGGGAATTCACGCTACTGGGCGTGTACTCATTGCTCACCCAGTGGGAGGGGACGTTCTCCGTCCGTCTGGGGAACTTCCTTTCACTTCCTTCGGGTGTGCACCCTTGTAAGAAACAGGTTAGGTAGGGAAGAGCCACCCAGGAATTTCACAGAGTAGTCTTCTCAACAGCAGATAATGATACAGGCTTTGCCCTGCGGGTCTGAAAGCACCCCGGGTGAGTTCAAGTGTGGGGTCTGAGATTTTGGACCCAGCGCAACTCAGCGCAACTCAGTACACTTCTGACTGCTTATCGGGGCTGAGCATTTGAGCATTTGGGCTGAGCAGTGCTCTCCTCCATGACAATGGAGTGAAATATGCTTGGTACATCTTCACACTGAGAAACCCATG
>NW_005871335.1:933563-934645 GCF_000147115.1 Myotis lucifugus | reverse complement strand
ATCAGACTGAAGTTTCTGTGATACCGGACAGTCAGCGGTCCATAAGAAAAACATTGGCGTCATAAACATTTATTCACAACACAGATTCTCTAATTTATCTATTCATTATCAGCTAATTTTTACGGAGCACTTACGACATAAGAAACACCTCTACACATTGGCAGTCCCCACAAGGAGGATTTAAACCTCCTGACCTCAAGGAGCTCACAGTCTACAGAAGACAATAGACGTGGAAAACAAATGCTGATGATCCAGGAAGTGAGGTGCTAAAAGATGCCTGGGAAAGAGGCCGGACTCCCAGCGCTGCCTCGGAGACAGACCTGGTCTGGAAGCGTGCCCTCGTCCAGCAGAGACGCAGGGCAGGGCCCAGGTGCAGAGCCCGCCGCTCAGGAAGGGCAGGCGCTGCTCAGAGGCTGACCTGGGCAGGGGAGGGGCAGGGCAGCTTGTCGGGCACCTCCTCGGCGGGATGAGCCTAGGTTGCAGCTTGCGGGGGGACAACTCTGCTTTACGCCTGGATAATTAATGAGCCGCCACCTTTAACTCTCAGGAGTGTCCCTGACAGTGAGAGGTGACGAGGCCACCTGACTACACACTGTGCCAATGAATCAGATATCTGCTCTGGAAAGATGATCCCAGAGCCATGAGAGGACAGTTTGTAGAAGGAAGAGACTAGAGGTGGAGAGAACTTCTCCACAGAGAGAAGGGGCCTTAGATACCGCTTGCCTTGAAAGCTAACTGTATTCTTAACCGTAGTCTGAACACAAACGTGCCTAAGTGTTGATTATAAGAATACCTCTGTCTCCAGTGATAATTTTTGAACAGCATGAAAGTTGCATGGGTGTTCCGAATGTGTGTTAGTCTTTTACGTTCTTGAGAATTTTCTGAAATAATACTAGCTAGTGATCTACCAACCTGCCTTTGAACAAACACAAAAAAACACAAGCCTAGACGGTGTGGCTCAGTGGTTGAGCGTCGACCTATGAACTGGGAGGTCACAGTTCGATTCCCAGTCAAGACACACGCCAGGGTTGCGGGCTCAATCCCTAGTGTGGGGTGTGCAGGAGGCAGCTAATCAATGTTCT
>NW_005871335.1:874407-933463 GCF_000147115.1 Myotis lucifugus | reverse complement strand
CAGAGTAGGAGTGGAGGGGAGGGGGAGGAGAAAAAGAGATGGGGGGGGGGGACAAACCTTTTATTAAAATGCAAGATTAAAAAAATCCAAGTTTTCCTTTAATCATTGCTGTTTTTCCTCTCTTTCTCTCTTGGAAATCAAAGAAAAATATATTTAATACACACACACAACATCACAGAGATGTAAAGAAGATTCTGAGGATTACAGGGGGGTGGGGGCGGGGGTCTTGGGACTTTTTTGGAGAAAGGCCTGAGCCATGGAGAGGAGCCCTGATCACCCGAGTTTGGGCTAGAAGGCTGCGTGACCTTTTTCTAGGAAGCTGCTCCTGACCAGGATCGTGACATGCCTTTTGCGTTGCTTTCCTACTCTTACAAACAGGTTTTACCAAGTCACCCACACTTCTCAGCTGCCTCTTCTGAAACCAGTGACTGGGTCTCTGAACTAGATGACTCGGACCGGGGTGTGTCTCTAAGCCAAGGAGGCCCAGCCCGTGTCGGTGGCCTCATTTGCACGACTGACCCAACTGGGCACAGCCCATCACACAGGTCACTGTCGGTAAATGCACCTTGTAGGCGTGCTGCTGTGGTCCCCCCACCTGCTGGCGCGCATACGCTTCCTCCTGGCCCTGGGCTGCTTGGCCTCGGAGATTGAGCAGGGTGACAGCATGAAGCCCCGCGTGTTCGTGTTGAGAAGCAGCGAGACAGGCAGGCAGAGCACAGGCTTTGGACCGAGACCGCACTGGAGCCCATCTCTGGACCAGAGTTTGGGTGCTTGATTTGACCTCTAGATTTCTTGTCCTTCCGCATCAGCGCATTAAGGGAACCATGCCTGCTTCACACGTTGTTGGGTTTGGTCTAGCCAAGCACCCAGCTCAGGTGTGCATATAGTAGGTGCTCAACTGGTGGTGGCTCACTGGATTATTATTGTCACCATGATTATTACAGAATCAGTTCTGCCCTAAGGCAGGGTGAGGTGGTAGAGGGACTGAGGTGGGAACCGCATCGTACAGTGGATGCTGCCAGGATGCCTTCCATTGCTACAAAGGAAAATCCTTTCTTTATGGAACAGGTTTAGCACAAGACAGTGTTTTCTAGATAAGGAGACGATTTCTAGTTCTACACACCACGAGACGGGAAGCGCTGTCGCCGTCCTGATGGGCTGTTTGCATCATGGTGCGATTGAGGAGCATGTTGTCTCCAGGACGATCTTGAAATCCCCTTCGTGACAGTGACAGCAGAATGCAGGCAGCCTTGTGGGCCCCCTTCTGTGCTCTACCCCCAGGACGCAGCGGGGCTGTGCCTCTCGGGTGAGTCCTCAGTGGAAGGGCTGACCTCGGAGCCATGGGGAGGGCCTCTGGGGCTCTTTATCTGTGATCTCCATGGTCACTCATTTTATAGTTAGCTGTGTGCTTGATCTGTCACCCCAGGGAACTCCAAGTTCACGGAGAACAGGGACTATGTCATGTGTATATTTGAATCACCCTTGCACCTAGCACAGGAAGCAGTAAATACATATCAAAGGAGAAAGCAGGTGGGTGGGTGGCTCGGTTGAGGGAGGGAGGATGTGGAATTCACCCCGGGTTGTCCACCACACCGCAGCACTGACGGCGTCGCCACTTCACAATCACTGCTAAGTACAGGGTGTGGGCTTAGGAAGGAGGGGGAACGCGTGCTGACCGAGATTTTCCTAAGTGACTAGTGCACGTTGGTGTCAGCCTCATACCCAGCTGGGTGTGAGTACTTAGAAACTGCAGAGCCAGGAAAATCCACCTGGGAGCTGACAGCCCCTTCTCAGCCCGTTTGGACGAAGTTATGAAGGGAGCGCGTGGAGAGGCGGGAGGATCCACAGCTCTTGTGCCTGCGCTCTGCTCACCGCCTCCACGCCAGAGCCCCACCCCGTGGCGGTAAGGCCTCCACGCAGGTCATGGGAAGCCGGTATTATATCTCGGGAAGTGCTTCTACAAATGATCTCCCAGTGGTCCATGGCAGGTTGGAGGCTGCAAACAGACTTCCAGCAACGCAGATTTGAGTCAATCAATCGTTGATACATTTCACCATCTCTTGCTACTTTTATATTCTCGGTGTAGCCTTTAGCCCAGCAAGAATCATAGTGAACCAAAATGAGCATCATAGAAATCAAGTAAGGTTTAAAACACCAAATATGTTAAGTCAAATACTTAGTGGCTCATCTTTTCGTTTGTTTTTTGTGGGGGTTTTTTGTTAATCCTTACCAGAGGATATTTTTCCCATGGATTTTTAGAGAGAATGGAAGAGAGGGGAAGAGACATTGAGAAACATCAATGTGAGAGAGACCCATCAATTGGTTGCCTCGCATATGCACCCTGGCCAGGGCCTGGGATCGAGCCTACTACTGAGGTACAAGGTATGTGCCCTTGACTGGAATCGAACCCAGGACCCGTCAGTCCCCGGGCTGACCCGCTAACCATTGAGCAAAACTGGCTAGGGCATTTTAGTGGCTCATCCTAAACCGATACGTAGCATGTTAAGACTGAATGTCATGTGTGCAGTGGAGGCACCAAGAGAAGCAGAGAGAGCAGCTCCTCCTGCGTAAAGCAGACCTCCTATTACTCCTTTGATCATTCCCACTGGTATTCAAACGCACAGAGTCTTGGGGTAGCCTTATCCTCCACTGATGCACTATAGCAAAGAAAATGAACAATTCACACACACACACAAAAAAAAAAAAACATCGAGCTATACAAATGGTTAGTAAACATTTTTTTAAAATTTCAATGTCATTAGTAATCAAAAATTTGTTAGCATAACAATAAGATACCATTTTTTTCTTCAAGTCAGTGTAGCTTATTTTAATGGTAACAGTCTACATTAGCAAGAATGCAGTAAGATTCTGCATTGATTTATTGCTGCTGAAAGAGGTCATTGATACAAATCGGGAAAACCATTTGAAAGCATGAATCAAAAGTCGTTGAGAGGTTCCCGCCCTTAAAAAAGGCCAAAAGGAAAAAAATGTTAGTAGCAGTTATGTTACCCGCAGAAAGTCCGTGTGTTTGACTAAGAAGATGGGAGACCTAATCCTCAAGTCCATCGTGAGAAAGGACAGAGTTTAGGCTTCTTTCATGTCAAAGGAAGAGAAAATAGAAGGAGCGGGAGGTGGCTGACGACCACACACATCTGGGCACCAGCAGGGGTGGGAGGAAGCTTGTGCCCAGTCTGTTGCCCCTAGTTAATGTGCCTTTAAATCTTGGATAAATAATGCGTAAGTCCCTCATCTCCTCCGGAGAGGTACTGTCAGGTGAGGGGGTATCTTTGCAAACAGCATTCCTGTAACGATTAGCATCTCTCTATGCAGGAAGCTCTTCAGTTACCTGAAGGCCATGGGACAAAGCAGGCTAGAACAGGACGCAGTCAGAGAGGCCAGCATTTCTCTGTTTCGGTTATTTCAAGGATCAAGTTGTACCTTTAGAGTCAGAGGAAGAAATAAACATGCGTAACTTATTAATGCTCATATCTTTTGTCCTCACGATCCCCAAATATGTCCTTAGAAAGTAATGAGAAATGTGAGCAAAGTTTTATATGTCAAGATGCACAGAGCAGTGATCTATAAATAGTGAAAAACTGGAAACAACCTAAACGCTAGAGGACTATCTAAAGAAACTTGTGTAGCCATGTGGTGAAATTTTTTACAGCCATGAAAACTCATTTTTAGAAACTTTTTATTGTCAAAGGACACGCTTATACGGTTTTTAAGTATGTAATATATTGTCCAAATTGTGATCACAACTTCGAAAAGAAAACCTGCATAAAAAGAAAGTAGAAGAAAATAGACCAAAATGACAAATTCAAGGTGCTTTTTCTTTCAACTCTGTGCTTTTTGACTTAATTTCAATAAGCATATATTGCTTGATAAGGAAAATTTGAAAGAAAAAACAATTACCTACCATGGCCAGATGAATCAATTAGCATATTTTCACATAAAGAAGGGATTCTAGACCTAGCTCCACATAGAAAGGGAGTAATGCCTGGCCAGCTTGAGGATCCAATTAAAATGTGTGTGTGTGTGTGTGTGTGTGTGTGTGTGTGTGTTCATGTGTTTGCACATGCATGAAGATAATACAAAGAGTTAGCAATTACTAATCTTTACTCGATACCGGGCACTGTACATATGCTGATTCATATCAACCTGACAAGTCTAGAAGGTGAGTTCTTTTCTCCCCATTTTATAACTGAAGAAACTGAGGCACAGAGAGGCACAGTAACTCACTCTCACAGCTAATTAGCGGTGGACAGGCGCCCGGGCGGGCAGGCTCCGGAGTCTGCACCCCACTGTGTCCTGTACCACAGGTTCTGCCTCTCAGATGTGAGGCACCGGCGTTACTCAAAGCAGGAAGAGGGATATTTAGAACAGAAGCACATTTCAAAATAGAAAATGAGCGGGGCAGGAAAGAGGGACCCGATAAATGACCTCTTTTTTCTCTCATCTCCCTGGGAATTCGTTCTCTAGCCAAACCAGTGAGGACTGTGGAGGAAGCCCTTTTCTCTGGGAAAGGACGGCATCTCTGGGCCCTCTGGCCGGCGGTTGTCATCCCACAGGGAGCCCTTGAATGGAGAGTCGCTCGGTTGCTGTTTCAGACCACAGGGGCGGGCACGAGAGGCCAGCAGCACATTCATTACCTGCTTTCTGTTTATCCTGGTGTGGAAAGCACTAATATAATGCGCTTCCGCGCATTTAATCAAACTTAACACACACTGCTCACTTGCAGAGCAGTCTTTCTCCCGTGTTGCTCCATCTTGAACTCAGTGTTGGCCACCTAGTGCCTGAGGTTATTTGCTAGTCTGGTCATGCTCAGCAGTAAATTGTGTCTAAGGGGCCTGGGCACTCGGGGGTTAGACTTGCTCTTCTGAGCTCAGGGCCTGCCTCAGCATGTTTCTGTCCCACAGCTGCCCGTACAGATCAGCTGCCATGAACTAGCCCAGAGGTCGGCAGACAGGCCCACAGGCCCCATCTGGCCTACCACCAAGATGGTTTTGCAACTTTAAATGGTTGGGGGAGCCCGGCTGGCATGGCTCAGTGGTTGAGTGTTGACCCCTGAACCAGGAGGTCCCGGTTCAATTCCCAGTCAGGGCACATGCCCAGGTTGCAGGCTCACTGCCCCAGTGTGGGGCATGCAGGAGGCAGCCAATCAGTGATTCTCTCTCATCATTGATGTCTGTGTCTCTCTCTCCCTCCCTCCCTCCCTCCCCCCTTCCTCTCTGAAATCAATAAAAATATATATTTAAAAAATAATTAATAAATAAATAAATAAATAAATAAATAAATGCTTGGGGGAGGGTGGGAATCAAAAGAAGGATGATATTTTGTGACACCTGAACATTATATAAAATCAAATCCATTATCCACAAAATTGTATGGGAAGGCAGCCATGCCCATTCATTTACATCCACACTGCCATGGCCAAGTGGAGTAATTGCCACACAAACCATATGGTCTTCAAGGCTGAAATATTTACTCTCTGCCCCTTCACGGAAAAATGTTGCTGGCCCCTGACTCATTGCAACAAAGTGTTTCCGGCTCTGTCCAACGTGGCGACTTTTTGCAAAGATAGGTTAAGGCAGCGGTTCTCAACCTGTGGGTCACAACCCCTTTGGCGGTCGAACGATCCTTTCACAGGGGTCGCCTAAGACCATCCTGCATATCAGATATTTACGATTCATAACAGTAGCAACATTACAGTTATGAAGTAGCAACGAAAAGAATTTTATGGTTGGGTCACAACATGAGGAACTGTATTTAAAGGGCCAGAAGGTTGAGACCCACTGGGTTAAGGCCAGTCGGCGAAGGGCTCATGTTATTACACTGAGTAACTGGACTGCGGAAACCTCGGATTTAACATTTTCTATCTCGGGTCACTAACCCATCTCTACATTCATCATCCTTAAGTTGGACCATTTCATTCTTAAGCTGCCTTCATTGGAGTGATTTCCCTGCACTGTCTGTCTGTAAAATATGGCAAGTCTCTGGGAGCACATTGGGAAAGAAACAAGCATTCACTTAAGGGTTCCACGGGGAGCCTGTAAATTCTTTAGGTTAAGGAATTTAGAGCAACTCACTTTCTGACAGACCCACTCTAATTTTCCTATTTTCCCTTTTAATTCTGTGGTCTCAGTATTAGATTTGCTATAGTTCACTTTTTTTTATCTGAAGCTTAGGAATTAGTTACCAATTACTAAAATGTAGTTAAAACTTTTTGTAGCCACAGAGTGATGTGAGCTGACATGAACCCACAGGTAGCACCTCATCACCCGTGTGAGCGGTAGCAGCCACTCATTCCCAGAATGGTTCCCTCCACCCACGTGGAGCCCCTCCGGAGCCCGATCACGCAGCCATCCCAGCACACACTTGTCGAGCACCCACAGGCACCAGGCCGTGACGCTGCACCCAGTCTCCATCTCAGAGCACCTACAGCCTGTTTCAGAAAACAGTTGTAAAGAAACTATTGTGTTAGAAGTAAAACGTATACATAGGTCGAGGCAGGTCGCTGGAGATGAGAGTACAGAGTCCCACGGGAACACGAAGGAAGGCTTGACAGAACAGTGGGTTTTTCGATTGTCTGTTCCCCATAAATACCCATGTGCATCCACCACGTGGGAGAGCCTGGGTTACATAGATCACAGCCCCTGCCCTCCTGGAGCTTATGCTGACGTGGGGCAAACACACAAAAACCAAGTGAATAGAAATAGTTCTGTACTGTAGTGAGTGCTGAGGAGAAATACACAGGGGTCTAAGACTGAGACTTGAAGAAGCTAGTTATTTTGGATAGAGTGGTTGGAGAAGGCCACATGAAGAGGTGACATTTAAGGTGTGAAAGATGAAAAGGAGCAGGTCTTATGAAGACCAATACAGGCAGGGGGGAAAAAGAAAACAATAACAACAGTTGATGCAAAGGCCCTGAGGCAGACAAGGGCCTTTGGAATTGAAAGAAGATCGGGAATTGGAGAGAGGGGCTGTTTAGAAGTCTGTGGTGGGGAGGAAGGAGGGGCGTGGCTGTGCAGGCGAAGGTCTGACCACAGGCTTGTTGGAGGACGGGCGCATGGGCTAGGCCACAGACATGAGACTCTAGGTGGGAAGAGCAGGCGGGAAAGGAGGAGCCAGACTGAAGGCCTCACATATCGGGCAAAGGGATGGATTTGGTTTCCTCCCGAAGACAACAGGCAGCCAAAACAGGAATTTTGTGTTTCTACTTCACAGTATTTTTTCTGATAACAAAGGCAACTCTATATGTAGAAATTTTGGAAAATGTACACAAGGACATTGAAAAAAACCTGTAAGCACACCATTGTTAACATTTTTCTATCTTCTCTGCATACAGGTAAATAGTTTTCTAAAAGTGAGATTTTCAGATACTTTCTATTTTATAATTGCTGTTTCACGTAACAGTATAGAGTAGACATTCTGAAAATGTCTTTCTGTGTCACTAAGTATTCTTTTTCAGAACAACTTTTAATACCTGTACGGTATCACGTACTAAAAACAAACTAATATTTATTTTCATTATTTGTCAAACCTTAGGGTTGAGCATCTTGAATGTTTTGTTTTCAGCATTATAAGCAGTGCTGTAATAATTGCCCTTAGAGGGGTGTAGTTATTCATATCCATGATTGTGTCCTTAGGAATCCCTAAAAATGCAATTGTGAGGTCAAAGGGTGTCTATTTGTTCAAGGCTTCTGATACATATTTCTAGGTTAGCGTTCTAAAAGTTGTGCCAATTTACACTCTTATCAGCCAAGTACAAGCATGTCTCATGTACCAAATTAGTCAGCACTGGATTTAATTCAATTGGACAGAGAAAAAACTTTGATATTCATTGTTTTCATCTACATTTCTTAAATGAAATGGAACCCTTTCTCCCATGTTCTGCTTGTCATCTGTCACGTGTTGTGAAATTGTTCATATCCTTTGCCTCTTTTTATTTTTTGATGCCTTCATCATTTGGTTATTAATTTTGTTATTAAGAGCTCTTTGTATATTAGAACTATTAAACCCTTATGTGTGTTGCAAGTATTTTCCCAATTCCTCTTTTTAAATTGCATTATTTTTTTCTACAGAAGTTTTGCATTTTATGAAGTCCAATCTTCCTTTTCCTTCAGCCTTTGCACGCATGCTTTTAAAAAGTCTTACTGCCTGGCTGGCATGGCTCAGTGATTGATTGTCAACCTACGAACCAGGAGGTCACGGTTCAATTCCCAGCCAGGGCACATGCTGGGGTTGCAGGCTCAATCCCCAGTGGGGGGCATGCAGGAGGCAGCCGATGTATGATTCTCTCTCATCATTGATGTTTCTCTCCCTCTCCTTTCCTCTTTGAAATTAAATAAGTCTTACCCACCCCAAGATTGGATAAATATTCACTTATTTTTCCTTCTCATCCTGAAATAGTTTTGTCTTATAAATTTTAATAATTTGACATTTTGAATCAGACGTCTATATTAAAAAGATAACTACAGAATTGTGGAGCGGGTTTTAGAGGGAGACCAGTTAACTAGCTATTGCAGTTGGCCAAGAGGGATATGGACAGGCCAATGATTCTAACCTTTTTCTGCCCTCACACAGTCCAGTTGCACAGCATACGCTCATCAGCAGTGAAATCTCTCCTTATGGACAGTGATTCTCAGATGGGGTGAAGGCAGTAGAACTCCTGGCTTGGTTGAGAACCCCTGGTGGAGATTTAAAGGAAAAGATGTATTTAACAGAGGTTTAAAACAGAGGGGGGTGCTGACAGGGTCAGCCACTGATTGGCTCTAGGTGTGATGAGCAAAGTAACAGGAGACTCTCGGGTTTGTATTTGGGTGGTTCCATTAACCCAGACTGGAAGGACTGGCGGAGACAGAGCCTCAGAAAGGAGGCAGAAGGCTGGAAGGTGATGGAGGCAGCTTAGGACTATTCGTTTTGAAAGGCTATAGGTCAATTCCAGATGAGAGATCCATGCAATGAGAACGGGAGTCAGGAGCCTGGAGGTTGGAAGCCATCTGCCTAAAGGAAGTTGAAGCAGTAGGAGTGAAGGAAACAATCCATGTGTGGAGAACAAGAAAAACATGGCCAAGAAGGAATGCTGGGGAACACTAAAATTCGGGGCGGGGGGGAATGTTGCAGAGAAAAAATAAGCAAAGGAACTATAAGAAGAAATTGTCAAAGAAGTAGGAGAACCGCCTAGCTGGTTTGGCTCAGTGGATAGAGCGTCGGCCTGCAGACTAAAGGGTCCCAGGTTTGATTCCGGCCAAGGGCACATGCCCGGATTACGGGCTCTATCCCCAGTAGGGAGTGTGCAGGAGGCAGCCAATCAATGATTCTCTCTCATTGATGTTTCTATCTCCCTTCCTCTCTGAAATCAATAAAGAAATATAATTTTTTTTAAAAAAAAGAAGAAGAAGGAGAACCAGAATACAGGGGAACCAAGAGAAAAAGAGTTTCAAGGAGAGCGAATGATTTCTGGAACTTTCTAGCATGATACCTGGCTCTTTGCTGTCAAAACCTACCCCTTTCTTCAGCTGCTGCTAGACTCCTTCTCATATGCCGGCTCCATCCACAGCTGATAGTGTGCACACTGCTGCCTCTGCCCACAGTGACTATCCCCCTCCCCCTGGTGGGCCACTCCTCTTTCAGGAGCTCCCTGGGGTGGCCCCTCCTCTGTAACGGGAATCCTGCCCACCCCTCCCCGGAATTGTACACGTATTCTTAGAGATTTGGAACTACAGTTCTTCCTCTAGGTGGTGCATCTCCTTGGGTGGTAGTTATCTACTTATGTGTGCCTTTCAGGCTTTTTTAACGGAAGTCCCCTAAGCAACAGAAAAGTTAACTCAAGATTCCCTGGCACTCAATGAATATTTCTTTTGAAGTCCTGTGTTTATTTTAACAATTAGTGCTTTTTTTCTTCCATTCAAAATATTGGTTTTCATTTCATTGAGTGTTAAAGGCTTCCCGTCACTTCCATGGAGTAAAGCTGATTCTCCAGGAAGACCCTCTACGTTTGTTCTGTGGCTTCGCTTACTGTAGCACACGGCCGAGTACTGAGGGAACCGAACCCCTAGACATGTCTCTCTCGCCAGATCAGAACCCTTTCCACCACAAAGGCTGTCCCCAGTGCCCAGCACAGTGCCCAGCACAGAGAAGGCACTGATAGATATTTACAGAAGCAGAGGAAGGAGGGAGGATGGAAGAGGATGGAAGAACAGGTGAATGAATGGAAGGAAAGGAGGGAGGAAAAGGGTAGGTGGACAGAAGAGCAGATGGATGGGAGGGGGTGAAGGGTGAGTGGGTGGATGGACGGATGGATGATGGATAAATGGGTGGATGATGGATGGGTAGGTGGATGGATGGATGATGGAGGGATGGATGGGTGGGTGGATGGATGATGGATGGATAGGTGGATGGATGGATGATGGATGGGTGGATGGATGGATGGATGGATGGGTGGATGGATGGATGGATGATGGATGAGTGGAGGATGGGTTGTAAAGGTTAAAGCATAAGCAGTACAGAAGCAAAGACAATGCATATAAACTACTCTCTTAAGAAGCTTAACTAAGGTAAGATGAGGGAAAGCAGCAGCTAGAAGGGCACTGGCATTGTGGACAGTTTATTTTAATTCAAGGAAATTTTTGTGGCTGGTGGGGAGAAAAGAATGGGTGAGCTTTTGGGTCTTTTATTTCTTGGGGGAGACCTGAACATGCTTATAGGCTGAGGAAAAAGCAGGTAGCCAGTGGAGGAGAGACTTAAAATATTCACTCCACTCACTCAAGAAATAATCATTGAGTGCCAGCAGTGTGCCAGGTACTGTACGAGGGAGTGAGCATGGCAGAGCTCCTGTGGCAGGGCTTTCATCCTAGTGGGAATATAGGAGAGAGAGGAAGGACAGTGGGCTTCCACCCAAGAAGAGATGTAACCTCGTGCTGATTACTGCCTTCTTAGGAAGAGCAGAATATTTAAATGTTTGTCTAGGTCAAACATAATTATGGAGGTAAGACTGCTGGGGAAAAGCGCCACATGCATTCCAGTGCCTCCTGGGTGTGTGTGTGTGTGTGTGTGTGTGTGTGTGTGTGTGTGTGTGTCTGTCTGTCTCACATGGAGAAGAGTACTAGTAAAGCTGGAGGTGTCCAGTATGTAGTTGCCAAAAACATTTCTCTCCTGTGATTCATACAAGGTGGTGCCTTTAGGATATATAGAGGTGGACAGAGGCAGAAAAAGGCGTGGTTGAGTCCCTGTCTAGCCAGTTAGCCTGAGCTTCTCTAGTTTTTCGTGAGTCATTTCCCTTTTTTTGTGTGGTTTTCTTAACATATTCTGCATAAGACTAGCTGTTACATGCACATGGCAATAAAACATGTGATCTGAGCATGGGCTGCATGTTGATTTTTAATCTACTTCATAATTGTATTAATGTTCATTCCGAATCCACATTTTCACAGGCCCCCACCCCCAGAAGTCATTTATTTCCAGATATTGGCAGCTCCGCGTTTAGTTCCGGAGAATAAAATATCTTCAGTGTCAGAGACTACAGAAGACCTCATTTGTAACTCTAGATTAATTCTGTTCCACAGATGTTCTTAAGAAATGGCTGTGAATTAGATGAAAAGATTATTTTTAAATTACTTTACTTTGATTATGTCTGTTCCTTGTATTTTAAGCTATCCCCAAGTATTTTTAGAGGTAGGCAGAGTATACTCACAAGTAAGTTTTCTAATTACTTAGAAAACAAATTTTTAAAGACTGAAAACGTTGGACTCTGAGTTGGTGAGCTGCTCGTTTTTAATGATGCAGTATTATGGAGGCCTTTCTAATCCTCTGATATTAACTGAAAAGTTTTGCTTTAATCTTTGCCAGAGGTTAGATCACGAGACAAAAATCACACAAAAAAAACACCAAAAATCACAACTTTGGACTAGAAACATTTTTATATTGAATATTGCTTCAAGTTAATCAGTGCTGAAAGCTCAGAAAATCATTTTGTTTTCATGGTACTTGTAAATAGATTTGATATAACATAGATAATGAGCTTTAAATTAAATTATTTATATGTAAGTATTCACTACCGTAGAATCCTGATTTAGGCACCTTTTTGTGGATTCAATCCTTTTCCCAGGGTTTTCACACTGCATTTTCACCTCACAATTCCCCTGGAAGGTAGATAATGGAGGTAACAGTATCCTTCGTGTGACAGATGAAGGAGACTTGCCCCAAGTGATAGAGATAATAGACGCCTGCATATATCACAGACCTGCCACCAAAGAGTTCATAGTCCAGCCGAAACCGGTTTGGCTCGGTGGATAGAGCGTGGGCCTGCGGACTGGGGGGTCCCAGGTTCGATTCCGGTCAAGGGCATGTACCTGGGTTGCGGGCACATCCCCAGTGGGGGGTGTGCAGGAGGCAGCGGATCGGTGTTTCTCTCTCATCGATGTTTCTAGCTCTCTAGCTCTCTCCCTTCCTCTCTGTAAAAAAATTAATAAAATATATTTAAAAAAAAAAAAAAAAAAAGAGTTCATAGTCCAGGCCAGAAGCAAATGAGCAGTAAGATAAATCTCATTCCCACCAGCAGAAGTTTCACACCACTGCACGCAGAGTTTCATGCAGTGGAAGGTCCGAGCGTGCTCTGCCTGAGACCCTCCTAACATTCGCAGAAGGTGGCCCCGGGGGCACCACTCACTGCCCATCTTTACATGGTAGTGTTTATAGTCATAACAGTCATGTAGTTTGTGGAGAGAGAGAGAGAGAGAGAGAGAGAGAGAGAGAGAGAGAGAGAGAGAGAAATAAAAAGTGATAACGGCCCTGGCCATTCTGCTCTATTGGTTGGAGCATCATCCCATACACCAAAAAGATGGTGGGTTCGAGTCCTGGTCCGGGCACATACTTAGGTTTCAGGTTTAATCTGTGGTTGGGGTACGTGTATAGGAGGAACCAATCGAAATTCATTCTCTCCCTCTCTCTCTGTCTCTGTCTCTCTCTCTCGTCTCGTTCAGAAAGGCAGCTTAGCCTGCTGGCTTAGCTCTGTGGTTGAGCGTTTACCTATGAACCAGGAGGTCATGGGTTTGATTTCTGGTTAGGGTACATGCCTGGGTTAAGGGCTCAATCCCCACTGTGGGGCCTGCAGGAGGCAGCCAATCAATGATTCTCTGTCATCATTGTTGTTTCTATCTCTCTCTCCCTCTCCCTTCTCTGAAATCAATAGAAGTATATTTTTTTTAAAAAAGAAAAGAAAGGCAGCTTAGCTTCCCACTGGTCTGGGGTGCATGTTTCTTTCCCACAGGACAGAGGGTCAGAGTCAGCGAGCTGCTGAGAGCCTCTTGCTGGGCCCAGACAGATCCTGCCTTGGCCGTCACTTCTTCCTAGGCCCCTTCCTCATTTCCCTCTTCTCCCGTTCGTACCTGGATACTCTAGAGGGCAAGCTTTGGGCCAACACCACATTCCCTCCGTTTGGGGCTCAGTACAAGCTCCAGCAATGATTGCTGTTCATCGGCGTTACGAACGAAGTAAGAGAGGCTTTTAAACGAGGCTGTCCAGATGCAGGCTGTAAGCTTCCCTCCCCTGGAGATGGAAGACCACAGCTGAGGCCAGATGGTCACCTGGGATGTCCTAGACCTAGAAGGTGCTGGTGGGTTGGAAAAGAGAATCATGGAAGGCTTGGTCCGAGCATCTATGATTCTAAGGCAGCGGAAGTCACCTGGATGCCTCTGGACACAGGAGGTAGGACGCGGTGACCCCTATGCAGTGTGGGAAAGCGAGGCATTTATTTAAGTCACCTCATTGCTTTGCGCTGCACACTCCTTAGCTGTTAAATTGGGATAAAAATAGCTGCCTCGTGGGCTTTTCCTGTAGGTTAATTTAAATCATGAAACAGAATGTAAAATGCCTGGTACAGTGTGTGTCAGGTGCTAAGTAACTGAAGGGTACAGTTACGGACTCACTGACTAACAGGTGCCGTAACAAGTACAAAGAAGGCTGATGGCTGCTGCGCGTGCAGTGCGTTCCTCCTTTCTGACTTGGTCGGCCTTCAGGAATGGATCGCAGCAATGGTCTAGGTCAGGGGTAGGGAACGCCCGACCCGAGGGCCATATAAAGCCTAAGAAATCATTGGGTCTGGCCATGCCAAGGCGCTAGGGGTGGGTTAATTCAATGTTTGACCAAATATAACTGGCTAATTTTTAAGGTGATAATTTCATATGGGCCACAAATGATGTTATAAATATCCAAATGGCCCTTGGATAGAGGGCCTTGGCAGAGAAAAGGTTCCCCACCCCGGGTCTAGATGATGCTCACAAAATAAGCAGATATCGCTTTGAACTTGCATTGGGGCATTGCTGATCTATCCAGTAAGCCTTAAGGTTTTATAGGATATGAACGACAATGGAATTTGGCGTCCTCTCTTGGGGTCTCTCCTAAAAGGCAGAACTCATTTGTCCGTCTGTGGATGTACAAAGATTTGGGGAAGCAGTAGGTTCTCTTTAAACAGGATCCCTGACAGTGATCTCCCCAAAAATCCTTTGTCTGCTGCTCTAGGAAGGGCGCTGGAAAGCAGCCAGCATGTCGGAATTTAAAAGACCGCCGGTACAGATCAGAGATGTGTGCTAAAAATACTAAAACCCAGGATTCATCTGCAGGCAGAAGAGACTCTGTATGCCCCCTGCTTCTGGATTTGCTGGAGCCGCGATGGCTCCGTGTTATTTGGGGATGACTGATTACGGAGCCATGGTGTTCCTGGGCAAAGACAGACAGAGCTCAGAGCTTAGGCAGAGGGATGGTTTCCATGGCAATAACATCAGCATCTGAGTGACTTCCTGTCACAACAAGTTGGTGATTTAATGAGTTCATTACTGAATTTCAAAGGAAAACCCGAGAGTGGGTGAGCTACTGTTCAGCCCTCAGAGTGTCTAAGTCCACAGTGGACGGCCAGCTTCTTTAGTGCAGCATAGGGATGGGTACGTGCTCACAGCCGGCCGTCACAGGGCAGCCTGGGGGCTCGGGGCAGGCGGGTCAAAGGAAGGGAATCCGCTGACTCTGCACCACCTGGTGTGTGAAGGCCTCGGTTCCTGTTTGCTAGGAGTCTCCACCATACGCCTGCCCTATTCAGACCCAATGAGATTCATTGTCACCGCAGTCTCGCCCAGCGCTGCGGACACATACCCCCAAGTTCCCCAGGTCCTTTAAAAAAAAACCCAGAAAAGAGAAACATCTTAAATTCTATTAGTGTAAAACAGAAGCAAAGGGGGAAAGGATGTCAGCCTACTTCTGTTCTTCAGTATAGAGCAGAGAGACACTTATTATGGAACCAAAAAAATCACCTGGCTGTTAGAACATCAGCCCACGCACTGAAAGGTCACGGGTTCAATTCCAGGTCAAGGGCACGGACTTGGGTTGCAGGCTCAATCCCTGGCCCAATTGGGTTGCATGCGGGAGGCAACCAATCAGTGTTTCTCTCTCTCCTCTTCCCTCCTGCCCTTCCTCCCTTCTACTCTCTAAAAAAAGCAATGGAAAAAATATCCTTGGGTGAGAATTTTTTAAAAAAATCATCTGGACACGTTCAGAAAAAAAGGTGTCATTTACATGGGTGATTGCACGTAAAATTTGAGCTGAGAGGTTCTGTAGCACAATAAGACTGTATAACAACGAACTTTTCCCACCTCGCTGACAATGTTCATGAGAATCTGCCGCCTGCCCAGCAGAGTAATAGAGCCTTAGTCTGATCCGTTACCCAGGGGCCAGACAGGGGCAGGAGAGAGGCAGTGGTCACCATTCTTCAGAGCGGCTCATGAGTAGGAAGTGGAGTGGTATTCCTCCCATTTTCCAGATGAGGAAACTGAGACCCAGAGATGCTTGTCCCTTGCCGCCAGCAGCCACGGCTGGTAAGCGGCGAGTCAGGATTTCAGCTCAGTGCCCTCTGGCTCCTCCGCCCGCGTCACTGTCCAGTCTGCCTAAGGAGAGGGCCACACTCCAAGCCACAGGTGCTGGGGAGGAAGGGTCAGGAGAGGGGGGCTCCGTGATGGCGCGTGGCAGGTGGGCACATTCCTCGCTCCTCCATTGACCCCATGCAGGTGCTGGAACGCAGGTGGGCCAGGTCTGTGCTCACTTACAAGGAAGAGAGGAAACTCAGAGAAGGAAAAGTCACAGAGAGCTCAAAGTACTCATGTTTATCCTCTATCAGATATTTTACCAGATCAACTAATGAGGTAGGAAATCTGGCTAATTTGCATACGCATTTATATAGGATGGGGCAAACGTAGATTTATAGTTGTATGTGAAACGCGGGTTTTATTCTTATATTATTACTTATTATTGTGTTATTCTCCATAGGAACGACTGTAAACCTACTTTTGTCCCACCCTGTATATGTACGTGTGTGTATATAGACACATATGCGTAGGAGGTCAGGGTTGGGGGGCGGGGAGTGGGCACGTGCCAGTGTTGCTCCTTTTCGGTCTTAATAAAGGGAAGGAAAGGTAATTGCTGATGCTAGGAAGCCTCTGAAGAGTATGTCATTGAGTCTCATTTTCTCCATGTGAATGTACTGACTTTGAGAATTGCCATCTGGCGTGTTTTCCTGGGACCCGGGAGAGCTGCCGGCCTTTGTTTTTCTAAACCTAATCAGTAAGATGCACTGGGGACAAGACAAGAGAAAGGTTGCTAGTATTTGCTAAGAGCACTGCCCACGATGTGGCTAATAACGAAATTTCTCCCTACTCAGTCGTCCTCATGTTTGGATATAAACTCTAAAATATAAATTTTTTTAATATATTTTATTGATTTTTTTACAGAGAGGAAGGGAGAGGGATAGAGAGTTAGAAACATCGATGATGAGAGAGAAACATCGATCAGCTGCCTCCTGCACACCCCCTACTGGGGATGTGCCCGCAACCAAGGTACATGCCCTTGACCGGAATCAAACCCAGGACCCTTCAGTCCGCAGGCCGACGCTCTATCCACTGAGCCAAACCGGTTAGGGCTAAATTTTTTAAATATATCACTGAAAAGGAAAAAGAAGACTGAACCAAAAATATATATATATAATTCTGTTTGTGTAAGATTATTTGTGGGTGTTAAAGAACTTAGAAAAAAAGAGATTTATTTCTACAGATGTATAGGGATAGCTTTGGAATATTAAAAAGTTGCAGAGTAGCCTAGTTTGGCTCAGTGGATAGAGCATCAGCCCTCGGACTCAAGGGTCCCAGGTTCGATTCCAGTCAAGGGCACATACCTTGTTACAGGCTCGATCCCTGGCCCTGGTCGGGGCGTGTGGAGGCAACCAATCAATGTGTCTCTCTCACATTGATGTTTCTCTCTGTCTCACTCCCTTCCACTCTCTCTAAAAATCAATGGGAAAATATCCTCAGGTGAGGATTAACAAAAATAAATAAATTTTTTAAAAAGTTGCAGAGAAAAAAAAATCCATCGTTTCATTAAGTTATGCGTACATTTTGGATAGTACTTTTTTTTAAAGGCCAGTGTTCTTATTTTTTAAAAAAATAAGCAAGGCCTTACTGCTAGCGAGGGCGCCTGGAGTGATGCAGTGTGGCAGCCTTTATCTTTAAAATCACTCTCACCAGGTTCACAGACATGTGGATTATAAATAATCACTGGAGTGGAGCTCAAGATCTCTGGCTCCCAAGTCCTGCCGCCCTGGCTTGGATACCCTGGGTTAGGACACTCGCGACCTCTGAGGTCACAGGGCGTTTCCCACAGGCCTCCCTGGGTTGATCACTGACTGAGCTTAGGATCGGGGCGGGGGGATGGGGGGGCATTTAGAAAGCAGCCATTCCTTCTCGTGCTCACACTGCTGGCTCTCTCTGAGCATCACCTCCCACAGGGCCTGCAAATGCATTTTCCAAATGCTGCCAGGTGTGAACCTCATGCTGCCTTTGCTCTTTAGATGCCCCTTCCAGCAAAGCACACGTGTCTGAACCTGTGCGTCAGTAAAGTGTTAATAAACAGACGGGGCCACCGCTGAAGCAGGGCCTGACCTGCGTCACAGAGACGCAGTGTGTCTGTCCTGGGTCACGTTGCGGGAAGCAGGCAGCGGGGCAGGTCTGCACACGCACGCACGCAGGGAAGGGAAGGACCAGAGCCTCCTGCCAGGCTCGGGGGCCCAGGGGAACAGAGAAGTGCTTTAGTCTGGATGCAAGAGGAAAAATCTCTTCTTTTCCCTGGGGAGATGTTACTCTACTGCTGACCCCAGTAGTAGGGCCAGCGGTTCATTTTGCAGGTGCATTTCCTACTCTTTGCCCCTCTGCTGGGCATTTTTATATAAAGATGGGCAACACATGAGGCAGGCGGGCAGATGCCATCAGGAATGGTCAGTGCTGTGATAGAAGTGAGCGGGCAGCTGTGGGAGCTCCCAGGAGGAACAGCAGCCCAGTGGGAAGGGAAGGGCAGTCTTCAGAGCCAGGGGAAGCATCCTGGAAGAGCTAGCGCTCAGGAAACCCAGAAGGGGGCGGAAAGGGGAATGAGCCAGGCTGAAGGCAGGGAAGAAAGAGACCGTCTTCTACAAAAGCAGGGTGTGCTGAAGCCGGGTCAGGGCACTCTGAGAGTCGAGTACTGCTGCTTGTGAGGTGGGAGGGGCTACGGAGGAGACTGCCCTGAACAGAGGGTTAAAGTGATGACAAGGGGCCAACAATAGGCAGGGGCCAAGTGCCTTCAGATGCCGGGTAGGTAATAGCAGTGTGCCCGGGTGCAGGGGATCTGCCACCTGCCCGGGACCCTGCTAAGCCTGTTGACATGCATGTACTCTCCCATCCATCTGCGTATTCTCTCGGAACTAAAACTGGGCCAGAGACTCTCTGATTTGCCCTAGCTGGCTTGGCTCAGTGGATAGAGGTCAGCCTGCGGACTGAAGGGTTCTGGGTTCAATTCCGGCCAAGGGCACATGCCCGGGTTGTGGGCTTAATTCCCAGTGGGGGGTGGGAGGGCATAGAGGAGGCAGCCGACCAATGATTCTGTCTCATCATTGATGTTTCTATCTCTCTTCCTTTCTCTTCCTCTCTGAAACCAATACAAATATATTTTTTAAAAGACTCTCTGATTCTATAGACTATCTATAATAATAAAAGCATAATATGCAAATCGACCAAACAGCCATCCGGGCGTCCTTCCGGACGAACCTGGGGTTGCAGCCATGGGATCAAAGCAACCACTGAGACTGCAAGGGGGCGATTGAGGCAGCTGCCACGGCTGTGAAGGCCTACTCTTACACGAATTTCAGGCATCGGGCCTCTAGTCTGTGTATAAAGAGCTTTATTGGAATACTAGAAGCCCAATGCACAAAATTAGTGCAAGAGTAGGCCTTCCTTCCCTCGGCTGCCGGCACCGGCTTCCCTCTGGCCTCCAGCAGGCACCTGGGACCTTGGCTTCCCTCACAGCCCCAGCTTCGTCCAGAAGTGTAATTAGCATATTACACTTTTATTATTATTATAGACTAGAGGCCCGTTGCATGAAGAGATTCGTGCAATAGGCCTTTCCTTCCCCTGGCTGCCGGCACCCGCTTTCCTCCGGCACCCGGGACCCAGGTCTTCGAGGCTTCAGTCTTCGAGGCTCTGGATGGAGCCTTCAGTCTTCACGGCTCTAGACGGAGCCTTCAGTCTTCGCTCCGCCACTTCGCCCCTACATATGCAAATTAACTGCCATCTTTGTTGGGTTAATTTGCATGCTCTCCTGATTGGCTGGTGCGTGTAACAGAGGGACGGTTAATTTACATGTTTGTCTATTATTAGGTAAGATAATTCACATACCACACAATTCACCCATGTAAAGCCTACAGTTCAGTGGTATTTAGTATAGTCAGAGTTGTGTGATCATCACCATAATCAACCTAGAACATTTTCATCACCCCAAATAAAAACCTCACACCCTTTGGCAGTCACCCCTCCACCACCATTCCCTTTAAACTGCTCCTTAGCTAATCCCCTTTCTGTCATATATATGTGCCTATTCTGGACAATTCACATAATGGAATCATATTATATGTGGTCCTCTGTGACTGGCATCTCTCACTTAGCTCAATATTCTCAAGGTTCATCTAAGTCATAGTAGGTATCCATAATTCATTCCTTTTTACTGCCAAATAATATTCCATTATGTGGGTTCATGCAGCATTTTGTTTATCTCTTTGTCAGCTGATGAACATTTGGGTTGTTTCTGAGTTGGGCTACTCTGAGTAATGCTACAGTGAACATTCATGTACAGTGGGGCCTTGACTTACGAGTTTAATTCGTTCCGTGACGGAGCTCGTAACTCAAATTACTCGTATGTCAAATCAAAAAGTGAACGAGTGAGACACGTTATGCTGGGCTGATGTTGTGGCGTTCACTGTGACGTTCGCTGCGCCAACTAGGGGTGGAGTATCGGAATCTGGCTCGTAACCCGAATTTTAGCTAGCAACTCAAAGCAAAAAATCGGCCGAGAGACGGCTCGTATCTCAAAAAACTCGTTAGTCGGGACACTCGTAAGTCAAGGCCCCACTGTATAAGTTTTTATGTGGACTTGTTTTCATTCTTCTTGGGTATATTCCTAGGACTGAAATTGCTG
Source organism: Myotis lucifugus (assembly GCF_000147115.1). Classification (NCBI taxonomy): domain Eukaryota; kingdom Metazoa; phylum Chordata; class Mammalia; order Chiroptera; family Vespertilionidae; genus Myotis; species Myotis lucifugus. Next base: position 912,928 of record NW_005871335.1, on the reverse strand, counting down.
GCTCTTATGGTAACTCCATGTTTAACTCTTTGAGGGGCTGCCAGATTATTTTCCAATTTCTCTGACCCTTGCTACTAATAGTTGTTATTTGCCGTTTTTAGTATAGTCATCCCAGTTGGTATGAAGTGGTATCTCCTTGTGGTTTTGATTTTTAGCTCCCCGATGACGAACGATGTAGAGCATCTTGTCATGTGTTTATTGGCTATTTTTATATCTTCAAAAAATGCCTATTTAGATCCTTTGCCAGTTTTCTTAATTGTGTTGTGTTCTGCTTATTGCATTATAAGAGGTATCAGATATATGATTTGCAAATATTTCTCCCATTCTGTGGCTTGGCTTTTCACGTTCTTGATGGTGTTCTTGGAAGTCCAAAAGTTTTTAATCTTGAAGTCCAATGTATCTATTCAATTTTTCTTTTGTTTCTTGTGCTTCGGTTTAGAGATCATTTGAACTTGATCCTGGGACTTATGGATAGGCACTGAAGGGATTCAAGTTGTGGAATGACTTAAGATATGTGTGTGTTTTTTTAATCAAACTAATGCATGGGTTGGCTGGTAATGGCTCCCAAAGGCATGTCCATGTTCTAATCCCCAGAGCCAGTGAATGTTACTTATTTGGAGAAAAGGTCTTTGTGGATATCATTAAATTAAGGTTCTTGCAATTAGGAGATTCTCCTGGATTATCCAGGTGAGTCCTCAAGGCCACCACACGTGCGCTTAGAGGAGAGGGAAAGGCAAAGGGAGGTTTGACACACAGAGAAGGCGGTGGAGGGAGAGCTTGGAGGAATGCAGCCACCAGACACTGGAAGCAGCCAGGAACCCAAGAGCCTCTGAGTCTTTTTTTTTTTTTTAATCAAAGGGAGAAAGTTTATAATGAAAAGATAAACAACATGCTTCTGCTACTGCTTTGGACATTACCTATTGACCTTTGACTATAAGGGATGATGGTTTATTTAGCTGCCTTTAGTCTCTCCCTCCCTCCCAATTATTGTTAGTTTTTTCATTATTGATGATTTACTGGTTACTTAAAAAAATCACTTTATTAAAAATAGCAAATTTCACAAATATTAATATGACACATTGATAACGCTGGCCATTGGAAAACACATCAGTGTGTGTACTGAGTGTCCAACGTAAACAGAAGCTGGGCTGCCGCCCAAGCATCTCCAACATGGGACCAACAGCGGAAGAAGTTAGCTGCGCTCAGGAAGGATGAACCCCTCGGCCCGTCCACAGCACGGGGCACCGTGCATAACCCAGAAGGCAGCAGTAACCTCTGTGTCACGGTCCTGACGAAGCCTCCAACCAGGGCCAGCCTCCGGTGACGGTGAAGAACGGCCAGTCACGCGTGCTGAAGGCAGCATGTGAAAACAGCCGTGGCATTTGCGCTTCATGACTTTCATTCCTCATCGTGGAAGATGACTCTGCTATGGGTTCAGCTGGGAAAGTAAAGAATGCTGCTTTTCTTCAAACCACAGGGAAGCCACTGCGTTTCATTTCAGCTGCTAGAAGTACTGGGAGCATCTTGTGCACCTGCCAAACGGAGCTTTTGCCGGGATGGATTCCGTTCTTCTAAACCCGACGGAAGCCTCGCCAGACAGAGGCTCTAGCTGTTTCCCTCGTATCCTCAGGAAGTTCCTCTGACTCCCCACAGAGCTCCAGGTTCAAGCGAGCTCATTTCTCCTGCTTTCCCCGAAACACGCTCCATCTGCTCGGTGGAAGGTTCCCTTCCGACGCTTGAAGTTTTCCAGAGTGGAAATCATCCACTAGGCCCAGCAGCCCCGCCCCCTCCGGACCCCCCCAGACCTCAGTGTGAAGGGAATGCTGAGCACCTTTTCCGGCTCCACCCCGAGGCTTCGTCTTTTCTCTCCTCACTCCTTTTTGCTTTGGTCTCTGGAGTTGACTGTGATGCTGGATTTGAAAAGCCTGTATTTTGACTTACTGGAATGGCCTTTTGGGCAGCATTCGCAACCTGCGTAGAGTGGGCACTGAAAGACGTAGGACTCCCTCCTCCTCACCTTCCACTCCTCCATTGCTTTAAGTTCCTTATTGCACCAGGCCAGCTTCTTACGACCTGAGGAAGGAGGGGATCGGTCCTCTTCCTCAACCTGCCATGCTTCCTCTCCTCCTCCTACCTACTATCGGTTACTTTTCCAACGCAAAATACTGCATCATCAGATCTAAGGTGCCATCTATTTTAAGATGCCCTGTTATTTTATATTCCACTAAGGCAGTGGTTCTCAACCTTCCTAATGCTGCGACCCTTTAATACAGTTCCTCATGTTGTGGTGACCCCCAACCATAAAATTATTTTCGTTGCTACTTCATAACTGTAATTTTGCTACTGTTATGAATCGTAATGTAAATATCTGATATGCAGGATGTATTTTCATTGTTACAAATTGAACATAATGAAAGCATAGTGATTAATCACAAAAACAATATGTAATTATATATGTGTTTTCCAATGGTCTTAGGCAACCCCTGTGAAAGGGTCGTTCGACCCCCAAAGGGGTCGCGACCCACAGGTTGAGAACCACTGCGCTAAGAGAAAACACACTGCCAATTATATTGTTAGGGTATCATCAAGAGTGAGGAGCGCCCTAGCTGGTTTGGCTCAGTGGGTAGAGCGTCAGCCTGCGGACTGAAGGGTCCTGGGTTCGATTCCAGTCAAGGACACATGCCAGGGTTGCGGGCTCAATCCCAGTAGGGGGTGTGCAGGAGGCAACCAATCAATGATTCTTTCTCATCATTAATGTTTCCATCTCTCTCTCCTTCTCCCTTCCTCTCTGAAATCAATAAAAATATATTTTTTTAAAAAAAATAAGGAGCATCCCAGTTTCAAAGATATTAAAGGATTTTTTAAAATGTGAGCTTTAGAATCAGTGAAATATTTAAAAAAAAAATTTTCATGCCCCATCAACTTCAGGTGCCATCTTGTAAGTCACCCCTAAGCGTAATAGATATACGTGCCCCTTGAACTTCCCCCAACTCTTGCTTTTTTTTTTACATTGTTAATATTTACATTGTTTTATACTTTGATGATTGACTCTAAATCGAAACCAGTAACTAGCCTTTCTGTTACTATAATTTCATAAACTTGGTTTCCTTCAGAGCCGACAGTATGGGAGGATTACATTTTCTTCTCTATGGATGCATTGTTTTCTCTGGGGACCCCTTTAGGGCTATATGACCTCTGTTGCAAGTATTCAGCTCTTCCATTATGGCACAAAAGCATCCAGAGACAATATGTAAATAAATGGATATGGCTGTGTTCCAATAAAACTTTATTTACAAAAGCAGGCAGTAAGCCAGATTTAGGCCTTAGTTTCCCATCCCCTGGTCAAGAAGAATAAATTCTGACCCTCCTATCTTAGAATACAATTAAGATTTCAATTTGAAAGGTTTTGAATAATCTAAATTTAAAGTGACTGTGGACATGCATGGGTCACACAAGATAATTTAAACACCTGAAAATCTAAAAATCTTGAGATGCGGTTAATAGGGATTATCTCAGGATCCCAGGAGGAAACCAGCTGCTAAATTGCGCCCGTGTGCGTTTCTCCATTCCTTGGGTAAATCAACTAAGACAGAACAGAGAAATGTCTTTCATGCGGCCGCACATTTCTGGGTCAAAGGTGGCCTTTCAACCTCAAAAATAGAATCCTTCCCAACCTCCACTTCCTGCTGACAAGAAGTGTGTTCCCCCCTTCGATTTCTAACTGTGAAAGGATGCAATTCATGGGACTTTATTCCAAACCACCAACATGAAACCCTGGGCAATGAAGCTTCAAGGAGTCGGTAACAATTGCTAGAATACTGCCAGTGTTTAAGGGTGTCAAGTGGAAAAGTCTACAGATCAGACCAGATCCGATTCCAAGAAACAATCCAAACCTCAGGATAAAATACATACTGCCTAATATTTTCTTATTCATACTCTCATTTTTTTTCCACCTTACATGTAATTCTGAGAATAGTAATTCTAGTGTGGTTCTAATAAATTGGCCTTCCCTTTAGAACTAGCCGTTTGAAAATCAAGGAAATTCAGTCAGCACATAAGTAAGCCTCATCACTCATTTAACCCAAACAGCCCTATTAATGGGTCATTTTAATATCTAAACTAATAGGAACCCACTCTATCCAGCTGTAACACTTCAGAGTTTTAACTGATCTTCTTTTGTTTTCCCTCATCCAGAGATGACTGGTGACTTCTCGTTGGCTCGCTTTCTTCTAGCCCTAGGAACTAACAGAATCAGAGTCTGTAGCCCTGGGACCCTTAACTCTTTCCTGCTCCCTTGTCTCTCAATATATTCTGCCTCATGACTTTGAGTACCAACACTCTCCTCAGGAATAGAGTTAAGTATGAGAAAGAAATGTGTCCTTCTCCCTCAGATTGCTACAGTCTTGTTTCTATAGGGAAGACACTCTGAGATCTTCAAAGATATTACCTAATTGTTCCTGTGTTGTCTATCAATCCTCCTATATAATAAAAGGGTAATATGCAAATAGACTGGACGGCAGAACAACCAATCAAAGTGTAATATGCTAATGATATGCTAAGGCTGCTCAACCGCTCGCTATGATGCGCACTGACCACCAGGGGGCAGATAGTCAACTGGTCGACCAGTCGCTATCATGTGCACTGACCACCAGGGGCAGACAGTTGACCGGTCAACCAGTCACTATGACGTGCACTGACCACCAGGGGGCAGATGCTCCGACCGGTAGGTTAGCTTGCTGCTGGGGTCTGGCTGATCAGGACTGAGCAAGATGAGCTGGACATGCCCTGGAGCCCTCCCACGGTCCCTCCCCGGCCCAGTCGTGCACTGGTGGGGTCCCTCACCTTGGCCTGCACCCTCTCGCAATCCAGAACCCCTCAGGCAATGTTGGAGAGCCGGTTTCAGCCCGATCCCGCAGGCCACTCCCCTTGGGAGGGCACAGACATGGGGCTCATGGCTGGTGAGCGCTGCTGCGGTAGTGTGAGCCTCTCCCGATCGGGACTGATTGGGCATAAGCCCACGGCAGGCACAGTGGGGCCAGGATGAGCGGGAGCAGCAGGTAGGAGCTGCAGGCGGCATTGGACTGTGGATTTGGGCCCAATCCCTGCAGGCCACCCAGAGGGACCCCACCCATGCACGGATTAGTACACTGAGCCTCTAGTATTATATAAGTGCAAGCTATTGTTTCTCTTCAGAGAGACTGAAATATTTTTTCAATCCTCACCCAAGAATATGTTTTATTGGTTTTAGACAGGAAAGGGGGGAGAGAGAGAGAGACAGAAACATCAATCGGCTGCCTCTCATATGTGCCCCAACCAAGGCTTGAACCCGCAACCTATACTTGTGCCCTGACCAGGAATTGAACCCGAAATCTTTTTGGTGTGCAGGACAATGCTCCAACCACCTGAGCTGCCAGGCCGGGGCTGAAATCTTTGTTTCAAAAAGTATGTTTTTCAATTAATCGCTTAATTATTTTAATATATGCTTTGCAACAAATGCTATGTTCTGTGTCATAAAGTGAAAACTTAATCAGCAATCATACTTAAATGAGGCTATATTTTCAGTTTTATGCTTTAAAAGGACCTTTTTGTGTAGGCTAAAGTGTGATCTTGTTTTCCCAAAAGTATACCCTTCTAACACTGCTTATGGATTGAACTTCAAATTTAATTAAGACAGAAAAGAACCTTTAACGGAAAGAGCATCTGTGCTTCTCCGTTCAGGAGGTAAACCACCCCCCACCCCCCAACCCCACTGTGTAAAATTCTCAGGCGCGCTCTCCATGTCTCCTGTTACTTTGCAAAGACTAACGTAGCCCAAATGGCCACTGGATACAGCTGTATGGGCTTAGCTGCATGATTTTCATTTTTCCGGAGAACAAAACCTTTGTGTGCTCACTTTCCACTCTCTCAGGCCCCCGGACTGGCAGGGTGACACCTGCTTTTCCCTGCTGAGTGACGTGCAGCAGCTGGGAGGGTGGGGGGAGGAAGAATTAACCATATTTCACTCACTCAACTCCATTTCTTCTTGTGCCCCCCACCGGCTGGGTTAACAAGACCAAAATGTGTGCCCAGATCCACGGAGGGGCCGAGGAGAGAAAGGAGGGAGGATTTAGTTGGGAGTGAAAACACATCCCAAAAATGAGGAGTTAAGATTAGCCCTGGCATTTGTTAGTGGAGCACCCATGGAGACGCCCCCCACCCTCTTCAGCTGTTCCCTTCACCCGTGGCCGCAGATTATCTCCGGACGAGCTTTGATATCACACCCGTTAAGCATTTAAACCTTCCCTACAAAGCAGTCCTCCCGAGAAATAGGCTCTTCCCTGTTTACATCGGCCCTGTGTTACCTTGCCCAGGGATGGTCGTCTTTAAAAAATACGTAATTTTTTTTAAGTATTGGTTGTTGTTTGTTTTCCTAATTAGGAAAATAATGACTGCATGCTCATGGGGAAAGTTTAGAAAACATAGAAAAGTCAAAAGAAAAAAATTAAAGTCCCCTAGAACTTTGTCATGCAGAAATAAGTGCCCCTCCTAGTTTAGTATCTGATGTGATGGAAAGACATTTGGTACCTTGGATTTCTCCTCAAATATACTGTGCGGGGTTGCCCACGAACACAAACCTGCATGCTGTCCTTTAGAAAGTAGGTTTGTGGACCCTGGCCGGTGTGCTCAGTGGTTAGAACGTCGGTCCACGCGCCGAAGGGCTGTAGGTTCGATTCTCAGCCCAGGGCATGTACCTGGGTTGCAGGTTCCACTGGGGCCCGTGTGGGAGGCAACCAATCAGTGTCTCTCTCTCTCTTCCCGCTTTCTCTGGAAAGGCAATGAAAAAAATATCCTCTGGTGAGGATTAACTAACTTAATTAACTTAAAAATGTTTGTCGTAAAGATAAGTTTAAAAACATTCTTAAATCAAAAAAAAATGTTTGTTGGACATTTTGGTGGTTTTTAAATTTTTTATTATAATTTGTGCTGTGATGAGCATCCTGTGATCCATCTTTGTTGGTGCTTCCGATTACTTCCTTAGGATAAACTCCGAATGGGGGAGGGGGAGGAGGAGAGCGCGGTGTAGCAAACAGAAAAGCGGTTTGAAAGTCAGGGCAGCAGGAAGCGTGGCACGTGGAGGCCTGAGATCACTGGAGGGGCTGGAGGCAGGAAGCCGGGAGGGAGGGAGAGGCAGGAACCCGAGAGGTGAGCAGATCACAGAGGCGCCAGGAAGCATTTGGACTCCCAGCCCCCTTCCCCCCCACACACACACACACACACACCAGCCCCCCAGGCAGTGAGGGACTCAAGGTGGGTTTTAAGCTAGAGACCGGATTTGTAACTTACATATTTACCTTTTACTAAGGTCATTCTGGTTCAGCTTAAAGAGTTGGGGGCAGGGGGACAGGGATACCAGAGAGGATGCTGTGAGCAGCGATTGAGGGGAGATGCGATGAGAGTGAGGTGGCAGTGTGGATGAAGGGAGAGATCTAAAAGGTAACATCACAGGACTTGCTGATGGATGCTGCATAGCTGGAGAGGAAAGGCCGCGTCAGGGAGGACCAGCAAGCAGGCTTCTGGCTGAGGGGTGGCTGGACAGCACACCCAGCTGCCTCCCCGCCAAGTGGAGATGCACAGGGGTTGTTGAATCTAAGGTTTGGGGTTCAAGTGACTGGAGATATGGATTTGGGAGTTACCAGCATATAGAAAGTACCTGAAGTCATGGAGGTGGAGGGAAGAGGAAGGGACAGAAGATGATTAAAAAGTAGGAAGACAAGCCCTAGCTGGTTTGCTCAGTGGTTACAGCTTCAGCCTGCAGAACGAAGGGTCTCCGGTTCGATTCCCGGTCATGGGCACATACCTCGGTTGCAGGTTCCATCCCAGGTCCCGTTGGGGCACGTGCAATTGGGGTACGTGCAGGAAACAACCAATCAATGAGTGTCTATCTCGCCCCCACTTTCCCCTTTACTCTCTTAAAAAAAAAAAATCAGCCCTAACCGGTTTGGCTCAGTGGATAGAGCGTTGGCCTGCGGACTTAAAGGTCCCAGGTTCAATTCCGGTCAAGGGCATGTACCTTGGTTGCAGGCACGTCCCCAGTGTGGGGTGTGCAGGAGGCAGCTGATCGATGTTTCTCTCTCATCGATGTTTCTAACTCTCTATCCCTCTCCCTTCCTCTCTGTAAAAAATCAATAAAATATATATTTTTTAAAAATCAGTAGAAAAAATATCCTCAGGCGAAGTTTAAAAAACAAAGTAGGAAGACAGAACGTGCTGGACCACAGAGAGTGCTCTACAGCCACCAGGGAGGTCAAGGAGCAAAAACCAAGGCAAATCGCCGACTACTGACTGAACTCAGTGCCGTAGGAATCCCAGGGAAGCCGGGCGCAGTAACGAAGTCCAGCTTCTTAAAGTCGATATATCTCGTTCATTTTGTAACCACCCAGCAAGATAACCTTCGTGTAGATAAAGCTACATGGGATCGTTTCTCACCCATCAACGGGAGAGTTGGGCCTCGGCTCTGCTACAGCGACACGGGCGCATCAGTCTCTCGGACTCTTAATACCTGCGTCAGGTTTTCAGTGAGACTGTCCACCTGATACTGGCTCCCATCCACTTTTAACATTCCCCACGTGTGCTCCTCAGACGAATTAATCCAGATACCCCACTGAGGGGAACTTCTTGGGAGGCCATAGGTCACCCTAAGATGCTGGCACGACACAGTTTCATCCGCCACAATCGCTTCATTTCTGAATTCGTGTCTTGGCGTAGGCGCCATCTGTCGCAGATGTAAGCTTGTGTAGAGGCTCCGAAGAAGGCAGATCCTATCTGGTTGGGAGATGGAGATCAGAGGAGTCACAGATGGATGTGCATTTTTATCATTCCTTTGTCTCTGGCTTCTCCCCGCTCACCGGGGCGTGGCCAGTGGCATCCTCAGTCTCCACATCAGAACCAGAGTGGTGCATTCCAGGACCTGAGCTGTTCTCATCCTGTAGGAGCCCGTGGATCAGCTGCTTGGTACTGTGGTTTGTGGCCAGATCGAGACAGCCATTAAGATCGAGTTTATGCTTAAAGGGCAGTGGCCTCTGAGACAGTACCGTTGTGCGATTCCTGTTGAGACATGAGTTGTTCCTGCCCAGTAAACAAATTATTGAAAACAACATCTGGCGCTTCATCCTTCGGAAGCTTCCCTGTTGCCTCTTCACGTTCCAGCGTTATTGTCTGTGTATATTTTGACTGCGCTTTCCTGGCTGATCATGCCTGTCAGGTGTCGGGGTGATCTAGCCAGACCTTCTCTGAACGCCCTCCGGCGCTCATCGTCAGGCGTGCCCAGGGTCTTGCTGTGCGATCAGTGCAGCGGTGGTTCCTGCTGAGCCAGGCTTAGGAAATTGAGGACGAATGTTTCTAAGTGCTGAGCTGGTCCCCACCCTTGGTTGTTGTTTTATGGTTTCTTTGTGTTGTTGTTGGTTTTGTTTTGTGTGTTTTTTTAAGGAAAAGCAATGGCCTTTGTAGAGTCTTTTTCCAACAACATTCTTATTTGCCCTCCTCAAGGTCGTTCAGTGTTGCAGAGTAAGCTTACCGTATGACCAGAACTCTTTCAGGTGAAATGATCCGTTTAAACCCAAAATTGAAAGTCCTGGAAGGAACTCAGAGTTGTAGGACCCTGGAGACTTAAGAGCTAGAACCAAGGACTTGATCATAAGCAAGACCCACTTTCTCCCTCCAGCCCCGCTCCTTTCTCCGCTCCCCTAACCCTGGCCTACTCCACGCTCTGCACTGGGGAAATCGGCCCGGGCAGCTCCAGGCTTGTGCTGTGCCAGCAGAGCAACCTGAAGGAAGAGAAAAGCCTTTCCTACTTGAAAACAGATGAATCTCACGGACGAGCTCTGGTTAGCTCACATGCCCTCCATCCAGGCTGCAGCACCAAGGCCAGGGAACAGGGCCCAGATGTCATGCCTGTCCCTGAGGGTGGGAGTGTGGCCTGTGATGGGCAGCACGGCCCGTGGTTGGAGTGGGGTGGATCCACTCTCCAAAGGGAATGAAGGCAGAGCACCGAAGAAGGGGGCAGGCAAAAACCAACATAGGCTGTGTTCAATATCAAGATGTTCTCTCCTCGTGAACGATCGCTCTCGTGATTACCCCAGAGTATCCTTATGAGTCACCACAAATTATATTCTTGGAATTAGACCAACAGGCAATATTTTTTCTACCCTTCATCCCTGTAATTTTTTTTATTATCCCTCATATTTCCTTATGCTGTACATTATATTTTGAGATATCATTGTTAGAGTTTTAAAAGTGCTTTCACATAATCTCATTTAATTCTTACAATCATCTGAGTCCCACGTGATTGTAGTAAACCTGTTTTACAGATGGACGAAAGTAGACGGGCTCTGTGGCTTCCCCAAAGCCACAGACACAGTCTAGCTGGGGGGATCACGAAATCAGATCTTCGCCCCTTTGCTAGCTCCTCTGGGTGTCACTGCCTTAGATATCTGTCACCTGTGTGTTTAGTTTTGGTCTTGGTTTGGGCGTCAGTTCTTGGTTTCTCTCTGGAGAACTGAGACTGTGCCATCTGCTTTTACTGCAAACCCCCATGAAACTTGCTCCGTGCTGTGAGGACTGTGAGCGTTCAGTTAGTGCTGCTGGCCGGTCATGAAGGCAGGGTTTAGGACGCTGTTGCTCGAGGTAGATACAGCCAGCGCCCGGTGGGAAGACTGTGTGGTCCCCACCTTGGTTTCAGGTCAGAAGTCAGCACAAGGCCTCTCGCAGTGTGAGGAGTCTTGTCTCTGGAGAGCCCCTTGGAACGCTGCCAAGGCTGCGAAGCGTGCTTGGGGGTTTCTCACCTCCTGGGCCCCTTTTCCAGCTCCCATCTGAGAGGCCATAGAATCACTTTAGCGTCCTCAGCCTGAAGCCATTCTGTAAGCAAAAGGCCACACCCCGCAGTTCAAGCTCCCTACATTCCTCTTTTTTAAAATTGGTCATACACCCAAGAAGATAACATTTATTCCTAAGAAAGAGTTCTCGTACGCTTCCTCGGGGAGCAGCTTCTTCGAGCTATAAAACAGGTCCTTCCCCATCCCTGGGTCTGGCGGGTGTGCCCCTCGCCCTTCTGTCCAGGCTGCTCGCCCCTTGCTAAGCGACGGCTTACCTTCTGCTGCTGCCTACTGTTGTCTCCACTGTGCGTCTGCGATGCCTCCCGGACCCACCCTGACTAAGCTGGGGGAGCTTGTTTCATGGTTCTTTTCCTCATTTCACAAGTACCTGTTCCGACTTACCATGAGTTACTCTCAGAGGTGACCTAGCCCTGCAAAGCTCGATAAGAACCGTTACTGAGTCAAATACAGGAGGGGGTGTGTGTGTGTGTGTGTGTTCAGGGTTTCGTACTGGCTGAACCTGCTAAATATAGTAACATGAGCTGTTTGCTCTTCTCTCTTATTAGTCCTACCATCTAATGCTTGTTGGCACCAAATCTGAAGTCTCATCAAAGGGCACACCTACCTGTCTGTGTTCACTCCCCATGGCTTCTGTAACAAATCACCATAAACTTGGTGGCAGAGACAACAGAAATTTTTCTCAGTTCTGGAGGCCAGCGGTCCAAAGTCAGTATCGCTGATTCCATTTTGGCCCAAGGTCAAAGGATTGGCAGGACTGTGCTCCTTCTGGAGGCTCCAGGGCAGAGTGTGCTCCGCGTCGCCTCGAGCTTCTGGGGGCTGCCAGCACTCCTTGGCTGGTAGCCTCATCATGCCAGTCTCTGCCCCTGTGATCACATTGCCTTCTCTTCTGTCTGTGTCAGGTCTCCTCCGCTCTCTCTCAAAGGACGCCTGTGGCTGCATCTGTGGTCCAGTTGGACCATCCGGGATCATCTCCCCATCGCACGAGCCTATGCAGTCACATCCACAGCGTCCCTTTTTTTGCCGTATCAGGTTCCAGGAATTTGGATGTGGAGATCTTTTATGGGACCATTATTCAGCCTACCACACTACCCTCCCCGTAATTCCCGTACACCTGCCCCCACGTTCTAGGTCAGGATTGGTTCCTCTCCCTGTCAACTTCCTGAATCTCAGGAGACATTCGCTGCGCTTGTGATTTCTGCCTTCTGACTTGCTGCCACCTGCAGTGGCAACAGGGTCCGTGGTGTCTTACCGCCAGCTCTCCAGTGGGCAGAGGAGGCAGACCCTCTGATCAGGCCACCTTCTTCCGCAAACCATTGGTCCTGTGGGACAGGAGAGGTGCGAGCCTTATGCGGGCCGATCCCGGGTATACCAGTTCTATTGCTGCAGAAATCAAGCTGTGTTGCTTTTGTTTAGCTCTGACTAGGGCAGGAGTTGTCTTGCCTCTGCCTTTCCGTCAGGATCTCCGGGATGTGAAATCCATGAGGACAGAGAGCAGGTCTTTGGCGTAGAGTCCACTGTGCCTGGCAGTGTCTCTCTCCATGGACTCGACACACAGTTACCAATCATCTCTGTGCACATACCCCCAGGACAGCCACACGGACCCTCCCTCCTGTGGTTGGCCACCACCAGCCAGTCGTCCTGCCAGCATCCAGGGTGGGTTGGGCAGCACCGGGCACAGCCTCAGATGCCACTGGGCAAAGAGTTGAATCCTGTGCCAGATACAGTGCTGCCCTTATGTGAGTCCCGTGTTGTTATCCTACACACCGCGGACACCACTGCTTAAAAGACCACTTGATGGTGAGGCTGGGAGAGACACCCATTGTGAAAAGAATGAAAAGCAGCTGTAGAGAGACCAGCAGAGGGGCTGCGTGGAGCTGCTGGTCATGGCCGCTCTTGGCATTCGTTCCTATCTGCTTACAGCAGAAGGTGGGTATGGGGTGAAGGGACGTTAGTGGAAACTGCATGTGACTGAAAATTTCCTCTCGACTGTAAGGAGAGTTCTCTTGAAAGGAAAGGAAAACAGTTCCAGATGGTCAATGGGAGATTTTTCTTGGTTGGAAACCGATGCTTTCTCCTCGTCAGGAATAACTATGCCTTGAAAATAGGGGCCCAAACTTTCCCGTCCACAAAAATAAAAAAGGCCGTTTCATGAAAAAGAATGACCAGGTACAGATAAACAGTCTCAGTTCTTTTCAGTGACCCGGCCAGAATTTTCACTTGTCATTTGTGTATTTATCTCAGACACAGACACTGTCTAGGAGTCTGTAGTGTTGCATTTTCATACCTACATGCACAATTGAAGAAGGTTCTTTTCAAACTCAGAAGTAACAAAGGACTTTGCTTGAATAGATTTTGTGATAAAATAGAAGGTTTGGAGATGATTCGAGGAAAAAGAGTTTGATACAGGAGGCAAAAAGACTACAAAGGAGGCAAAAAAAATGGAGAGAGTTCTTGATGAGTCTGGAACATTATTCAACAAATATTTGCAGAGCACCTACTATGTGCTGGGCCAAACACTGGGCTAGGAAACAGGGATGCAGTGGTGAATAAGACCCAGACCCGACCCAGGAGTTTCCAGTCTAGGGGGGACTGGGTGAGCAAGTAGGCGATTACATCCGATATGTTAAGTGCATCCAGGGGACAGCTGACCTGCCTCGGGGGATCAGGAAAGGCTCCTGAGAGTAATGTCGCTGTTGAGACTCAAATGACAAATAGCAGTGGGTCTGGAAAAGGGACCAGAGTCTTCCAGGTGGGAACTGCGTGTGAAAGGCCTGGAAATTAAAGCATCGTGGTAGACGGTGTATGCGGGTGAACCAAGAGACTTAACAGCCGAATGACCTAGAGCAGGGGTGGGGAACCGGTGGCCTGAGGGCCGTGGAAGGCCTGCAAAACCATTGGGTCTGGCCCTGCCAAGACCCAGTTGGGTTGAGTTCATGAAACGTTTGACCACATAGAACAGGCTAATGTTTAAGTTGATAATTTTGTGTGGCCCTCGAATGATGTTATAATTATCCAAATGGCCCCGGGCAGAAATAAATAAATCAAGGTTCCCCACCCCTGCCCTAAAGAGACAGGGAAGCATGTGGAGGACAGAAAGGATGACAGGGGAGCAGGAGGCGGCCTGGGGCCCCGTCCAGTCTTCCCCTGGCTGAGTAACTACCTCCTGTACCTTTCAGCCATGGTCACTGAAGGTAGGTCCCCAGCAGCCAGCCAGCCCCTTCATCCTCTCTGCTTTTTCCCCAGGAGACCGAGGGCGGGGCTCCTAAATCCAACTGGAGAACTAGGGGGAGGGCCTTCTGGAAGCTGTCAAGACCAGAGCCCAGCACACTGTCTCTGAGAGTTCTGACATCAGAACCTGGCAGTTGTGGGCCCGAGGAATTTGGGTCCTGAAAGTTGAAATTTGTCTTCCTTTCCAGCAGGGTTCTGGCTTCATCCCCAACCTGGAGCAGGCTCTCTGATGCACAGCTCCGAGGTTGCACCTTAGATTCTGGGAGAGAGAAAATAGTGCTTGAGATCCCCTGACAAAAATACAAGGAATTTTAGAAATTACCTGACAAGAAATACCAAGTGCTACCGACTGGAAATCAAACCACGGCAGCTGCTTCTCACAGCTGCCAACCGCGTGGTGGCTGCCTTGGAACCGGCTAGAGTAAATGAGGCTAAAAATACCCACGAATGGGTAGCTCCTCAGGAGCGGGGTCCCTGGGTGAGGTAGCCACAGAAACCCACCTGGGGGAGTGGGGGGCAGGGGAAGTTTGTCTTCCGGCCACTGGATCCGTGGTCAGACGACTATTACCTGGGAGGCCGAGGAAACAGCACCAGGAGCCTGTAGTTCTCATTCATGTTAATTGATTGAACCTCGAGTGGTACCCATTTTACAGCTGGTGAAAGGCGGGGGGGGGGGGAGCATGTTGGCACCTGAACTCTTTCAGACTGAGAATCCCTAATCTCGCTATAATCTAAGTCCAATTGATTTCGCAAGGAAAAGAAAAGTAATTGCAAATATGAAACTTCTCCATTGTTTCATATGCCTGAGCTGAGTCGAGTGGGGAGTTTGTGACGCTCTGCTAAGAAGCAACCCTTTTTTTAGTTGCGAAACTGAGACGGGGACTTTCTCACCAAGAGAAGAAAAAAAGTAAGTTGGCGTCAGAAGGAAGCATGCCCCGCCACAGACAAAAGCAAAAGGATGTGCTTGGTTTTTTTTCATTATGGGAAATTCTAAAAGATATATATACACTCATTTAGTGCCAAAGAGAATCGATGTGCTTTTCCATGCTTAGAAAAGCATCAACATTTCCACTGCATTTTCCTAGTGAGAAGAAGCCGATTTCTCCCTGGTCCTAGTAGCTCTGTAGTCATCGTCCTCACGGCACATGCTTACGATGCACATGAGCTCCCCGCACTCTGCTGACAAAGCTCTTTGCCGTGGAGCCTGCCTTTTCGATCTGCACAGAATCTGTGGGTGACAGCTGTTCCCCACGTTTCACGACGGAGGAAGCTGAGGCTCAGGGAGGCTGACCGCCTGTCGGTGGAGAAGTCAGGACTTGGTCTCGCTCCAGAAGGGGCGCTCTCGGCGCGACCTTGTCTCGGTTCCTCGCTTCGTCACAAAAGACTTACTGGACTGATGTTCAGAGTCTTCTGCGCTTCCTGGGGAGAATGCTTCTGTTTCTCGTTTGCATTCTGCTCTTTCGTTATTGGTGGCATTCGGTTCTTCTTCCCTTTCCCTTCCCCTCGTAAACCAGATGAGTGGACACGGCCTCGGAAATCTGAAGTCGAGGGGGGAGTTTCGCTTCCCCCACGGACGCCTAAGTGATCTCGAACGGCTCACAACCCCTTCGGGCCCCGTTCCTTCTCTATCAGATGAAGTTGTAGGACTATAAGGAAGGTCCACTCCTGTGCTGAGTATCTTCCTTTCTCTCTGCCCTTCCGTCCTCCCATCTCTTTTCCTTCCTTCTCTTCCCGGCCACTGGCAGGCCCTCGGGCCCTCCCTCCCCCGGTCTCTAGGCATTTTTCTTCTTTGTAGGCAGGCAAGGGATGTGGTAGGAGAGGGCACTGTTGACTAAGAAGCTTGGAGGACAGGAAGGTAGTGAGGAGAGGGACAGGAATGCACAGGCAGCCCAGGATCAACCTATGAACCAGGAGGTCACGGTTCAATTCCTGGTCAGGGCATGTATCCGGGTTGCGGGCTCGATTCCCCAGTGTGGGGTATGCAGGAAGCAGCCAATCAATGATTCTCTCTCATCATTGATGTTTCTATCTCTCTCCACCTCTCCCTTCCTCTCTGAAATATATTACATTTTTTTAAAAATGCACAGGCAGAGCTGGCCTCAAAAGTGTAGCAGAAATCGGTCTTGGCTTTGGGACCTCTTTCCCTGCTGGTTTTTCTTGGTCTCCCTGTCCCCAGTGACCTCGTACCAGCCCTTAGTTTCATATCCCCATCCCCTTTGTACCAGGTCATCCCACCCTCCTCCTGCCCCTCCTCATCGGAACATCACATCTTACTGGCTCCGTCTCCCATCCCTTCGGGACTCTGCTGTGTGTTTAGAAACAGTGTGTTTCATCTTCCTATTACATTCACCAAGTATCCCTTCCGAGCACTAGGATGTTTTAACTCATCTGACCACAAACGGGGAACCTATCTGGATCTAAGGCTTTCCAAGTTCAGAGGTTTCTGCTCATGACCAGGAGATAATGCCAGGCCTTCAGGATGGGAGTCGGAGTGGGAGTGAGGGGGAGACCCATGATGATAATTTACTTGATACTTTTATCATTTTTAGTTAATTTTTCCTATAACCATAGAATATAAACCTGTTTGCTCCTGGAGGACATGTACTATTTGGAGTGTCTCAGGAAACTGAGGTTTAGAACATCCAGGTTGGCCGGGGCGGGTTCCATAGACCATGTCTCAGCAAATTAATGTTTTCCCCCAATCATTTGATTAATTAATTTCTCTAGGATCTGCGCATAAATATTCCTTAAGGCTCTGGGTACTGGGTATAGGAGCCACGTCTATGAGCCCCCGAACACCCCTCCTCCTCTCCTGTCCCCCGCGTTCCTTTCAGCTTGTTCGTGATCGCGTGGGCATTTGGGGGCTTGTATCACACACAGCGGCCTCTAAAGGAAGGCTGCTTAAGGCTCGCTCTCAGAACACTCCTTTTAGGCTCCAGAAGCGATGTGCGTCGTTGGGCCTTCTCATCCCTATTTTGGGTGTGTTTCTAAGGAGTAGGTGGGTTGTCATGGTTTTAGGACTTCTTCAGTGTCGGGGTGCACTAATCCTAGAGGGAGGCACCGGCCATCTGTCCCTAAGGGAGGGGTGCTTAGTACATAAACGGACGGGCTTCTAGCCAGAATGTGTTAGGTGTCTCCCCGCGTGAAGCGGAAGTCGGTCCCAGTTCTGGAATTCTAAGGTTTGGTCTTTTCGGGAAACCTATGGGAAGAAAGTGCTTTGCTGATTGAAGGGGGCTGACTCCTGCCCCCATGATCTCAGCATCTTCGTGCTCCCGTTCTCTGCTCGCCCCCCACCCCCTGCCTTTCCACCTGCCAGGAAGATGAACTTTGCCTGTTGTCTTTGAATATGGGCAGGGTAGAATTCTGGAGGCAGGGCTAATAGCAGTTGGCATTCAGTATTTTTTTATTCACATTTGTTCTGTCCCTGGCTGTGGCAAGGCCTGGTTGAAAAGAATCCTTCCCTACCCTGGCATACCAGAGTGGCTTCCCAGGTCATCCCAGAGCACTGAGGACTGTCTAGATCAGGGGTTCTCAACCTGTGGGTCGCGACCCCTTTGGGAGTCAAACGACCCTTTCACAGGGGTCGCCTCAGACCATCGGAAAACACATATATAATTACATATTGTTTTTTTCGTAACAGTAGCAAAATTACAGTTATAAAGTAGCAACAAAAATAATTTTATGGTTAGGGGTCACCACAACATGAGGAACTGTATTAAAGGGTCGCGGCGTTAGGAAGGTTGAGAACCACTGGTCTAGATAGAGAGACCCAGTTCTTCGGGTCAGGAAACAGCAGTGCAGGCAGACACAGTGCCCTCGGATTCCCGGGAATCCCACAGCTCTCCACAGCAGTGAGAGCAGCACAGGCGAGAGCAGCCCTCACCACTCTGTCACACGCCTGTTATTCATCAACAGGCCTCTTTATGTTCTTATGAATATGATGCTGCAGACCGGACGGGATGTGTCACAAAGGCATGTGTGCATGCCCACCGTTTGCTATTCACTGAGTTTTCAGAAACTTCCCAGCCACACCCCTTGGGCCTTGTTGGACTTCACAGCGAGGCATCTGTACTAATAGGATGCTCTGGGCGCAGTCTCTGTTGCATTCAGACAGCGACCTGGGGAGGCCTCTCTGCAGAGTTGTGTGCAGTGGCCAGGCCACACACACACACACACACACACACACCCCACGGTGTGGCTGGGCCGTGGGCTCAGCAGTTACAGATGAGTGGGAGTGCCCTCCCTCCAGGAGCAGTTTCCCCAGCTTTCCCTGCTTCTGCCGGAATACCATGAGGTGGATGGTGTCACGGTGTTGGGGTTAAAGTACAAAAAGAAAAAAATGAAACAGAAAAGGTGCACAGATTGATTTTCTTTTTCTGGACCAGGAATCTGAGCAGGAAAATTGTCACAAGGGGCAGACTCCGGCAGGGGGGTTCATGCAGCCTGTCTTCAGGGTTCCCCTAATCCTATTCCACTGTCTGTCGGGGTACCCCTTCCCCTCCCGTTCCCTTTAACCATTTCTGGTTGATATATATCCCTGGTTCTAAAGGAAACAAAGGCTAGTTCCCTAAATACTCCATGTCTTTATGTTTTTGTCTTAAACTAGTCAGATACCCTCAGCTGATCCGAATCCATATCCCCATTCTCTTTCACAACCCAGGGAGCCTATCAATACCCCCAGTCATCACCTTCTCTAGAAAGACAAACAGTAACAGCTGGCAGGAGGGCGGGCGGAGTGGGGCCCTATTAGTGATGCTGGAAAAACCAGGATCTCAAAGGAGCCAGCCTTGCCCGGCCCCTCGGTGGGCACGCGTGTGTTTGAGCACATTTTCCACCCGCCGGCCCCCCCGCGGCACCCCCTGCCTCCCCCCGCACCCCCCTGCCGGTGCGGCGGAGGCATTTTAATGTCAGATGGAATCGCTAATGCCCGCGTTGCCATGGCGACCCCAGGAGCGGCAGAGCTAAAAGCGGCTGCCTCCGCCGGGCACCGCCTCCCCCGCCGCAGCCCACCCTGAGCGGGTGCACATTCTCTTTGTCTCGCTCGGTGCTCTCCACCCGCCCGCCTTTCCTTTGTCGCCTCGCCCCGGTGCCCAGGGCAGCGGCCCTTCCCGAGCTGCCCGAGGTCCAGGTGCCCAGACCCCCGACGAGATGGCCCCAGTCCTGGGCTAGGATTCCCACACCTGCCCGCGTTAGAGAGGCCCCACCCACTTGTCATTCTTGCCCCCCCCCCCCCCCCAATGCCTCACTTGAAACCAGCCTTTTAAAAAGAGAATTAAGAGAACAGGAACTGTTCTTCCCTCACCTGGTGCTCCGCCCCTGGCTCGGTCATCGGGCAGGAGGTGCTGCCCGCCTCACCCCAGAGGACAGGCAGCTGTCAATCATGGAAACTCACCACATCCGGTCGGGAGGGCGCCTCGCCCACAGCAGTGCCTCATCCGCATGGGATTGCTCCCCAGACCAGAGTTCCCAGCGCCCACAGGCCTTGAACTCTTCTCATGGGGGTGGGGTGCTGTGTAAGCGTATGTGCTGCTGCTGGCATTCACCATACCCTGCAGGGAAGGGTGCTGGGGCCACAATAATGACCCCCCCCCCCCAACCCACAACCCGCCATGCAGCTTTGCCCTGGGCAGCCTCGCAGCTCTGACGGCACTGGTTTAGAATGTTCTAGCTGATGCCGTCTTTCTTGGAAAAAAAAAAAAATGCACAAAGAAAACAGATTTGTGCCATTCCTATTAGCACGTCTATACAAAGGGGTACACGATGGTCTCATTCTATTTAAAAAATAAAACGTAACATTTTCTAGACACCAATTCTATCTAGCACAGTTAGACATTTGCTTTAATGGTGTGTTTTAGAATGAACCTCTTCCATGTTCTGAAGGCCACGCTTAATGTTTAAACGATAAAACACATTAACAGCCAGAAACCTTGGACCACTCTCCTACGGTCCTGAACCAGTGGCTCTCCAGCATCCTCTTCCATAAAAACCATAGTCCCATCGCTGTCGTTCCTACGTCGAAATGAGAGCTGTGTCTTTAAGATGGATAAAGCCAAGGTTTTCACTGTAGAGTCACACCCCCTCATGTGTAGGTGTGTGTGAGAGAGTGTATGGGATCCGCACACCATGTTCACACAGGACAGTGTCTGCACTGATGCACGGGAAGTGGGACTGGGCTGCGTGTAGGGAAGGGAACTGGGAGGCCAGAGGAGAGTGCGGAGGGAAAACGTGCTTTTCCCTGTACGTACCCTGCGCCTGTGGATAGCACACCGTGGGCATTGATTACTCACTTTTAAAAGTAAAATGTGATATTCAGGTGTCATATCACTGCCTCAAGAAAATGCTCCTCAGTTTCCCCAAGAGTAGAAAAGACCAGCATAAGTCCCAGCTGAAATGCTGATGCTAACGCCCTTGCGTCAGCCCACTTCAGACTGCTCCCATACTGCTCCTAGAACCTCTCTGTGCCAAAAAAAAAATAATAAAGCCTGCAGGTCCAGGTCCTTCCCCGTGACAGTCATTTAAAACAAATACGTAACTGTCTAATCAGGGCACGAACCATTTTTCAGCCTTGCCCGGGCAGCAGTGACCTAAATATTACTCAGGGTGTCTGACTTCCAGCCCAGAGGAACCCTGCATTTGGTTTGATTGTTTTCATGCTAATGAAGTCGAGCCAGTAATGCGAGGGCTCCGTGGGGATGGCCGAATCATTGGATGCTGTGAATCCCTTCTTGCGAGAAAGAAAGCAGGGGTGTTGAGATGTTCTGGGATTATTCGCTTTTCAACAGCATCGCCATGCGCACAATCTAATTGGTTGTGCCGTTTTTAATTGACAGGAGGTAAAATGAGCAGAGCCTGGAGGGGTTGGTGGAAGTGGCCCAGCCCATTTATCCCAGCCAGTTTTTATCAAGAGTGAATCTTTGGGGAATGGGACTAACCCATTCTGGAACCAGAGGCTGTGGCAGCTACCGCTGGCTGTCTCCCCCAGGTACCCCGGCAGGCAGTAAATAAGGCCTGTGTTAGAGGGACGCGGCCGAGAAAGCTGTAAACACACAGAGCGGGGAGGTCTGCCCAGGCTGCCCACCGAGATATCAGATGCAATTAACTTTCTGCTAGAAGGTGTCTGCACTCGAGGTCAAGACAGATTTATCAAGAAGCCACGTGGGGACACTGCACATAGAAATCTCTTAGGGGGTAGGGGGCGGGGGTGGGGGAGGGCAGGGAAATAAAGGCCCCTCTTGGGCTCTTAAATCAAGTTCATGATCTCGGAAGGAGTGGGAACCCTTTGTGGCAGGCAGGAGAGAACCCACACGCATTCCCAGCCAGTAAGCACCAACCTGAACCAAACAACCCATTTCTGGGAAACTTAAAATAAAAAAATAAGCAAGCCTCCGAGTGGACGTGAGCCCCACGGGGCCTCTGAGGTGTGTCCCCCAGTGGCGGCCGCATGCAGAGTGGCTCCTGTGATGTGGGATCCTGGGAGCGCAGGGCCCAACCACCGCCACCGGCTCCTCTCTCATTATGGGGCCAGAAATAGACGCCCCGTCCCGGGAAAAGGGAAATGAGGCTGCGTGGAATGTTTCATCTGTTGGAATATTGTTCCGAGCTGCCTGACAAGATTACCGAGTGCTCAGTTCTGTGGCAGTGGCACTGAGTAAGAGTCTGGAAATTGATGCATTATGTCCTCACTTAAAATAGCAAACGCGGCATAGAAGAAGCAGAGCCGCTAGGAAGTGTGGAGAACATATTGATAGAAAGGCCTGCTTCGCCTCCATTATTACCAGCCTGAAAGTTGTGTATCTCGGGGGGGGGGGGGTGGGGAGTTCATTGAAAAGCATTCGTGCTGTAAAGACTTCTGTACTGCGATGAGACAAGGGCAGGTTTTTTAGCTCTCATGACTGAGTGCTGCAAATTTTCCTGCTCTCAAACAGGTGGTAGAAAGTAGCAACTTGTTTCTTTTCATCTCAGGGTTCCGGGGTTGGTTTATGAGATCGTCACTTCTGTTTTAACCTCTTTGAATTCCCCTCAGAACAAAAAATCCCCAGGTACTCGCTACCTCATCAGATATTCTTCCCCATGGGTTGCAGTTGCCTGAATGGGCAGCAAGGTTTCATGAGAGTGAGGCGGAAACATGTATAAAAAGAACTGTGCCATCGGCCCCCAAGAAGAAAGCAGCATCCTTTGTCAGCTTCCATGGGATTTTCAGATGCCCCCAAAACGAGTTAAAAGGGCCCTCTGGAACCCACAAGCCTTTTCACCAGTATGGCCAAGGGAGGGGGTGGGGTTGTTTCTCCTTTTTTTTCTTTTTTAGAGAGAGAAAGGAAGGGTGAGAGAGAGGGAGGGAGAGATTGATTTGTTGTTCCACTTATTTATGCATTCATTGGTTGATTCTTGTATGTGCCCTGACTAGGGATCAAACTTGCAACCTTGGTCTATCAGGACAACTCTCTAACCAACTGAGCTACCCGTCCAGGGCTGACTTCTTTTCTTTCCTTCTTTCTTTCTTCTTTCTTTTAAATATATTTTTATTGGTTTCAGAGAGGAAGGGAGAGAGAGAGAGAGAGAAACATCAACGATGAGAGAGAATCATTGATTGGTTGCCTCCTGCACACCCCCTACTGGGGATTGAACCCACAACCCAGGCATGTGCCCTTGACTGGAATCAAACCTGGGACCCTTCAGTCCGCAAGCCAACGCTCTATCCACTGAGCCAAACTGGCTAGGGCCCGAGTTGTGTCTTAAAGGATTACTTGAGGTCAAGCAAAAAGGCCCTGACAGGCAAAGGGTCCTTTCAGTCTTATCACTTGTTTAACCAACATCCTAAACATAAAAGAGCCTCCTTCATTAAAGCACTCTACTCCACTGACAAACCCTAAATGGGCACTTGCTGAGCGCCAGGCACTGCACTCGCCACTGTGCAGGGGTCTTCGTTAGCGCTCACCAGCACGCTGTGGGAGAGAGCCCTACCACTGTCAGTTAGCCCCGTTAGGGAAACGAAGCTTCTGTGGATGAAGTAATCACACAGATCCATACAGCTGGACTTGAACCCTCGATGGCTGGTTCCAGACTGCATGTTCTCCGCCATGCCCCATTGTCCCCTCCCTTGGTTAGGTGACATTCCTAGAAACGCAGAGAACCTGGAAGCCCCAGCCCCCATCTCGTCCCTGCTGCGCTGCCAGCTGGGATGTTATAGCCAGAGCTCCAGACGACTGCTCAGGGTCCGAGAGAAGTCACTGTGCCCGGGCTCAGCAAGCAGTTCGCTGTGCTAGCAGCCCCTCAATGGGGACCTTAACCACGTAGGAAACCATAACCTGTTGATTGTTTTTGGACATTGACCAGTTTCCAAATTCCTTCAAGTCACCACAATTTTAAGAATGTGAGCTTCTATTTGCAAAGCAAGGATGAGACCTTTCCCCCCCTCCACTTTGTAATTTGCATCACCGCTCCTAGGAATACTGCTTTAAAAGTTTGGATGTTTTGAGATAAATATTGCTAGAAAGAATGGTGGGGAAAGTGTAAAACAACAGCAGAATAACATTGAATAATTAGAAATGCTGGGCGTGGCTCAGTGGTTGAGCGTCGACCTATGAACCACGAGATCACGGTTTGATTCCCAGTCAGGGCACATGCCTGGGTTGCAGGCTCCATCCCCAGTGTTGGGCGTGCAGGAAGCCTCAGCCAATCATTGATGTTTCTATCTCTCTGTCCCTCTCCCTTCCTCTCTGAAGTCAATAAACCAATGGGGAAAATATCCTCAGGTGAGGATTAACAAAAATAAATAAAAAAGTAACAGTGAAATAATAAAAGATAACCTAGTAATTTATAAGAAAATCTTGATTAAAAACATTTTAAACAAGGGTGTTAATTGTCACATATGACATTCGGACCAGAAATTTTGTCTGTTAAATCGAGGTCCGGAAAACCGAGGGTTTGCTGTACTCTTCCTCAGGCATTCTTTTGATGACTCTCTTTTTAGTATGTGTGTCCCAGTGTGTTCATGTGCAGCTGTCAACCAGCTTAAATGTTCATTTCTCGGAAGGCGGGGTCTGGGATCCTGTTAGCTCCTCTGTAGAGTGACCCATGGCCACACACAAATATAAGCTCAGATGCTTCTTTTTTTTTAATCCTCACCCAAGGACATGCTTAGAGAGAGGAAAGGAGAGATAAATAGAGACACTGTGATGTTGCCGTCCATACCCTCCCTGACTGGGGATCAAATGGGGATCAAACACACAACCCAGATATTCCCTGACCAGGAATCTCACTGGCAACCTTTTGGTGCACAGATGATGCTCCACCAGCTGAGCCACTCCAGCTGCGCTCAGATGCTTTTTATATATATATATATTTTTTTAATTGATTTCAGAGAGGAAGGGACAGGGAGAGGGAGAGCGAGAGAGATAGAAATATCAGTGATGAGAGAGAATCATTGATTGGCTGCCTCTTCCATGCCCCACACTGGGAATTGAGCCCGCAACCTGGGCATGTGCCCTGACTGGGAATCGAACTGTGACCTCCTGGTTCATAGGTCAGCGCTCAACCACTGAGCCACACCAACCAGGCTCAAATGCTTCTAGATAATGAGATGAAAAGGCAAATATAGAACAGTGTTGCTGACAAACCACCAGAAATCATCTGTGCACAGACCACGTGGGTCCCGTACATGTTCAGTCCGGTCTTATTTAGCACCTTCATTAATGACGCGAATAGAAAATAAACACCCGTGTTCACAGATGGTGCTAACTTTGGAGGTGCTGTTAGCAGAAGTGTCAAGGGAGGAGAAATAGAAATGTAAGCAGGAAACAGCAAAGATGTAAAAAAAAAGGCTCAACATAGGAAAAGGAGAAAGTCTCTCAAACACTTTTTTATGTGATAAAATAAACCCAAAGACACTAGAGCAAAGAGCACTGAGGTGCGAAGTCAAAGGGAGAGAAAGAAGGCGGAGCTGTGAAGAGGAAGGGGGCCTGTGGATGGATGTCAGAGGACCGGAGGCCCCGAGCCCTCCTCCGCCCTCTTGTGCGAGAGGAAGGGACCCGGCCCGGCCCTGTGTGCAGCCTGCTGACAGCTGCCGTCCGTTTGTTCTGTGACAGGGGTTGGGTTGGGTTCGTGTTGCCTTGTTGCTTGTTTTTCGGCCTTTTCTCATACTTGAGGTGGTGTTCTTTTCGTTTGGGTTTTGAAGGGTTTCATTATCCCCGGCGTAAAGCATTCATTTGGACATTTTGGGAGGGGCAGAGGAATGTAGCCTTTAAAGCGTCCAGATTCCAAATATAAAAAGCAAAATGGAGCATTCTCACCACCTCGGTCTGTGATGTCGGCGGAGGGGAAAGAAGTCAGAGAGCAGGCGGTAGTCCTGAGGCCGTGAGGGCGAGCCCCACCAGCCGCCTCCACCCCCAGGCCGGCCCGGCCCAGCAGGTGCCCTCTGACTGACAGAAACAGAACCAGCAGCCTCCACGGAGCAACAGCAGTCCTCCTCGGGGCTTCAGCTGGGCCATCGAGAGACCAGTATGTGCGGGGAAATAGTCAAAACGTGCGCAGAACCTCCCAGCGCCAGGAAAGCGGCCGTTCTCTGCCAGCCTGGGGTCGGCCAGACCTGGAGACAGCAGTGTTGTCTCCTGGTTAAGGAGTAAAGAAGCGAATACCCAGGAAGAGAAATCGACAAGCGATGACCACGCAGGGACATGGGGTAGGGGTCAGAATGCCCAGACCGTAGCGTCATCACACAGATTCCAAATGCCTTCTTCTCCGAGAACTAAAGTGTTCCCACGCTGCAAGGCGATGCCCCGCAGGAGAGCCAGAAAAGCACCCCAACGCAGTGACTGAATAGAATGGGAGGTTCAACACGTCGCTCAAGAGATGGACACTGTGGGCCCAGATCCTAGCCTCACCCTCTCCCGCTGTGAGCTCCCCTCCACCTTCCTCAGCATCTGTGTCCTCACCTGTCGCGTGGGCATAAGGACAGCGCCTCCAAAGCCGGGGGCAGGATTACACACGATGATGCATGTGAGATGTTTAACACAGTGCCCAGTCCATGGTAGGTTCTCCATAGAGGGAGGAGGAGGATTTTCAGCCTCCCCACCCCCATCCAAGACCCTTTCCACTACGCCAGGCGCTGCTAAGTAGCACCAGCCACAGCCAGCAAACAGAGGCGTGGTCATCAGAAATGCCCGTCCACATTACTCAGGATACTGCTGAGAACTTCACATGGAGCCGCTGTCTGCTCATCTCCCTCCCACCTCAGAAAAATAGGTGACATGGTCATTGATGTAATTCCAGGATTTCCGTAACCTTCCAATGTTTCCATCAGCCCACATGTTGGTCATCCTACCCCGTGTTTTCATTTTCCCTGGGAACTTCATTAGCAATGGGAGGGAGCACCACACAAGAGAAGGTTTGGTTTTACCAAGCAAGGTCATGTTTCTTCGTGGTTGACGGTAGGTCATTGGAACTCAGAAGGTGACCGTGTGGCTGAGTCGGTGGGACTACTATGTCTTTGCAAATCTCACACAGGTGACTTAACTTTTATTTTCTGGAGCTGTCTTCCTGGTGAACTACTCTTTGATAAAGAAAATAATTATCGCCCTCGCCAGTTTGGCTCAATAGATAGAGTATCGGCCCGCAGACTGCAGGGTTCTGGGTTCAATTCCGCCCAAGGGCACATACCTCGGTTGCAGGCTCGATCCCCAGGGCTGCATGCAGGAGGCAACCAGTCGATGTGTCTCGCTCACATCGATGTTTCTCTCTCTGTCTCTTGGGTAAGAATTAACAACATAAAAAAATAAAGAAAGAACAGGGCCACAGATGGACACCCAGCCCAGCCCGGGGGCGGCCGGGGCGGCTGGCTCTCCAGAGCTCTGGGGAATGACTAACGGGATTTTGGCAGCGGAGTGACAGGTTCTTTTTGTGCCTTTAGAGGATCTCTCTGGTGACAATGTGGAGGATACGTTTGAGGCAGGGTGTGGGGCCACCCGAAGGCAGAGGAGAAGGCAGAGGAGACGGCTAGGAGCTGCATCAGTCACCAGGGGGAGGGGCTGAGGTCCTGGGCTGTGGCCAGAGATTGAGAAGGTGAATTCAGTAGGTGGTGGTGACTGGGTGTGGGCACTGGAGGGAGAGAAGGGGCCTCTGTGACTGGGTGGATGGTACCCTCCCACTGATACGGACTCGGCGGGAAGAGGAATTCCGTTTGGGGAAGGGGCCAAGAGATGAGCTCAGTGTTGGACACACGAAGACTCAGCTGTCCGAGGGACGGGCAGGGCTTTGTCCAGTAGGTGGCTTGGGCCTCATGCTAGGATAAGGTCGCTGACTGGGTCACTGAAACCACAGGCGTGGGTGACAGAACAGTATATTAAGGAAAAAAGAAACAGAAATACCTCTGCACCCCAGCTGGTTTGGCTCAGTGGATGGAGCGTCGGCCTGCGGACTAAAGGGTCCCAGGTTCAATTCTGGTCAAGGGCACATGCCCAGGTTGCCGGCTCGATCCCCAGGAGGGGACATGCAGGAGGCAGCCAATCAATGATCCTCTCGCATGATCGATGTTTCTCTCTCTCTCTCCCTTCCTCTCTGAAATCAATAAAATAAGTACTCCTACAGGATTCCTATCTCTGGAGGCGTCAGTCTGGACGTTACTCCCTCTGGAAGCCACCCCGTTTAGGTGGCCTTCCTAGGTGGCCTGTGTGTGGCACGGCGCTAACGTTCGCCCACCTGCCGGTAAGAACGGGAAGGCCTTGAGCTGGGGGCCTGCGTCCCACTAATGTTGTGTCCTCTTTCTCTGGAGGGGCCCAGCCACCGTGTGGGCTCGGTAAATAGGAAAGAAGGAAAGGAGTGCAGGTTGGGGAGAAATGGTGATGGTGGTCGGGGAGAGAGAGCCATGGGGAAGGGCGCTGGCTGGGTGGGCCTCCAGGGCAAGTGAGGATGTGCCCAGTGCAGACGCCAGCCTGCGCCGGGGCCTCAGCATGCACTGCCTGCCCAGAGCTGTTTAGTGACGAGAGTTTTATTTTCTAAATAAAAGTGGTTTCCCGCCCGGCCAGCATGGCTCAGTGGTTGAGCATCGACCTATGAACCAGGAGGTCACGGTTGGATTCCTGGTCAGGGCACATGCCTGGGTTGCGGGCTTGATCCCCAGTGTGGGGCGTGCAGGAGGCAGCCAATCAGTGATTCTCTCTCATCATTGATGTCTCTCTCTCCTTCTCCCTTCATATACATACGTGTGTGTGTGTGTGTGTGTGTATAACTTTTTAATGGGTTCTCCCCTACATCCTTCACCAACTGCAAACCCAGAAAGACTCATTAGACCGGGAGACATGACACCCCCACTCTCAAAACTGCAAGGGCTCTTACACTCGTTATAGAAGGGACGGAAGTAAAAGGCTCGTCCGACCCTGACAGAAGCAGAAGCAGCGTTTCCCAAAGCAGGGTGTGGAGACCCGCCCGCTGCGGTGTGATCTGAGCAGAGGGACTTGCCTCTCGCAGGAAATGAAACGCGCTGGGAACAGCTGCGACCCGAGCGCTAGGCCCCACTGAGAGCACACGCACCTGCAGCCTGTCTTCATGGCTCTAGGTTTGTCCTGAAACACCCACCACATTAATCATCACTTCGAAAAGCCTCTCTGTACTGCCTGCCTGCCTGCCTGCGTCTGCACACAGCAAGCTTCCTCCCCCCCACATCCTGTGACCCAGCACGGGAGAAACACTGCCTGACCCTCGCATTCAGGAACTCCTTGCCAGCCCCCAGAGAACACAGCCCCGGTGAGTGAAGGAGGGAGGGAGGGAGAGGAACATTGATGAGAGAGAGACACATCAATTGGCTGCCTCCTGCACGCACCCAGACTGGGGCTGGGAAACCTGCAGCCGAGGTCCGTGCCTTGACCAGGGATTGAACCTGAGACCCTTTCACACACTCCCATTCCGTTCCCTTCCAGGAGTATTCGTTAGACCCAGGACCACCACGGCTCCAGCAGGGTGGAGAGGAGAGAGTGTTCACTCCATCCCCCGAGTCCTGGTCTACGGAGGGCAAGCCCGTGGGTGAAGGTCTCCTGGTCCCAGCTGACCAGGCGTCTGGGCCGCAGGGGACATTTTCTGGGCTGATTCAGCTCCTGGAGAGACCGGAGTGCCCCCATTCCTGCAGGACGTATAAATGCACGGCTGCGCGGGACCTCCCATTGCTGCCTCCAGTGCATTTACCCACGGATGTCTCTGATCAGCAGAGGACAGGCGTCTAAATGAAAAAGGAGGGAAAGTAATCTGATAAAGGCCATTTGCCTGCAGTGATGGCTTGGAACAGATGAAACCAGATGAAAGTCCCCGAATTCCACAGTTTGCTGAGCCAATAAATCCTGTAACAGAAGATGGGGGGGAGGGGGGTCCCTCCCTCAGCTGCCGGCCTCCACGCAGCTGTCGTCTGGCCTGGCGCACCATCAGAGAGACACCCTGCCTCCTCTGTGAAGTCTCCTTTCTTTCCTTTAGAGCAGTGGTTCTCAACCTTCCTAATGCCGCGACCCTTTAATACAGTTCCTCATGTTGTGGTGACCCCCAACCATAAAATTATTTTCGTTGCGACTTCATAACTGTAATTTTGCTACTGTTATGAATCGTAATGTAAATATCTGACATGCAGGATGTATTTTCATTGTTACACATTGAACATAATTAAAGCATAGTGATTAATCACAAAAACAATATGTAATTATATATGTGTTTTCTGATGGTCTTAGGCGACCCCTGTGAAAGGGTCATTCGACCCCCAAAGGGGTCATGACCCACAGGTTGAGAACCGCTGCTCTAGAGCCTAAGGAAGGTGCTCGGCTCCAAAGTTTCCAGGCAGGGGCGTCCCTGACCTGCACTGTCCGCTGCTGGGCCTGCTGCCACTCAAACCCTTCGCTCCCCTCACTCGGCAGAGCAACCCTTGCTGGTGTCAAAACCTTGCGGGTTGAACTTGAGATGGGCAAAGAAAACGCGGTTTGAGGGCAACTTCTTATTTCTCCGTTATGATCCATCTACTTTTTAAAATACACAAAACATACGGTCACGTTTCGTGCATGCATACTGTTGTGCAACCATCACCTCTGTCTCGTTCTGGAATATTCCATCACCCCTAAGGGAACCCATACACCTTGCTAGTTCCTCCACATCCCAGCTGCTGTACTGTTTCTCTCCATAGAGGTGCCTGTTCTGGGCATTTCATATCAGTGGAATTACGTAATACATGCCTTGTTGTGTCTGACTCCTTTAATGTCGCATAATGTTTTTTAATATATTTTTATTGATTTCAGAGAGGAAGGGAGAGGGAGAGAGAGATGGAAACATCAATGATGAGAGAGAATCATTGATCAGCTGCCTCCTGCACGCCCCCTATTGGGGAATTGAGCCCACAATCTGGGCATGTGCCCTTGACCGGAATCGAACCCGGGACCCTTCAGTCCACAGGCCGACGCTTTATCCACTGAGCCAAACCAGCTAGGGCATCACATAATGTTTTCAAGGTTCACCCATGTAGCAAGTACCAGTGCTTCATTTCTTTCTTTTTTTTAATCTTTATTGTTGAAAGTGCTTCATTTCTTTGTACGGCTGAATAATATTTCATTAAATGGGTGCACCACATTTTGCTTATCCACTCATCAGTTGATAGACGTTTGGACTGTTTCTACTTTTTGTTTATTGCAAATGATGCTGCTATAAACACTCCTGTACACGTTTCTGTTTGAAGACCTGTTTTCACTTCTTTGGGGCATGTGTCCAGGAGTGGAATTGCTGGGGTGCTAATTCTACATGTAACTCAGTGAGGAACCACCAAACTCCACCCACCACGCTGTCCGTGTTGTCTGCCGAGGGCAGTGTGTGGACCACACTAACCGGAGTTGCTTCGTCCGGCTCTTTAGACCAGCAGAAGGCTGGTTCTTCCTGCCCTCACTGTTGTTATAAATGCAGCCCAACACAACTGGCATTTGGCCTCAGTTCATAGCATAGCCGCCTCCAAGCCCAGAATCCTGGCCGGTTTGACTCAGTGGGTAGAGCATTGGCCCATGGACAAAAGGGCCTCAGGTTCAATTCCTGGTCAAGGGCACGGACCTCGGTTGCTGGTTTCCCAGCCCCAGTCTGGGTGCATGCAGGAGGCAACCGATTGATGTGTGTCTCTCACATCAATGTTCCTCTCCCTCCCTCCCCTCCGCCCTCTCTCCCACTCAATCTCTCTGGAAATCATTGGAAAAAATATCCTCGGGTAAGGATTAAAGAAACAAAATAGGAAAGAAAAAGATTCTCACTCGGTAAAGGCAAACATTTAGTAAAAGCAATGGATCAACCAACTATAACGCTAGTACAAAAATTAAAAGATAAAAGTAAGATCGTGTGTGATTACAACAATAAATTAAGGGATATATACAAACATTCTCAAAAAAAAGTTTTTAAAAGTAATGACAAAAAATGTGGAGAGGGTGAGTATAAAGTAGTGATTTTAAAATGTGTCCCAAGTTAAGTGACCATTAACTTAAAATAGACTGCTATAAACATAGTGTGGTATATATGAAGAACATGGTAACCACAAACCAAAAATCTACAAGAGATATACAAGAAATAAAAAGAATCTAAACACAACACTAGAAAGTCATCACTATACAAGAGTGCAAGAGAATAAAAAAGGAACAGGGAGGAATTACAAACACAATGAATAAAATGTCAATAATTCTATAACTATCAGTAATTACTTTAAGTGTAAATGTATTGTTCCAACCAAAGACACAGGGTGACTAAATGGATTTTTTTTTAAAGACCCATATAGCCCTAGCTGGTTTGGCTCAGTGGATAGAGTGTCAGCCTGCAGACTGAAGGGTCCTGGGTTCAATTCTGGTCAAGGGCACATGCCCTGGTTTCGGGCTCAGTCCCTAGTGGGGGGCGTGCTGGAGGCAGCTGATCAATGATTCTCTCCCTCTACTCTCCTCTCTGAAATCAATAAAAACATATTTTTAAAAAATAAAAAGACCAATATGTCATGCATAACCCCTGGACATA
Source organism: Myotis lucifugus (assembly GCF_000147115.1). Lineage (NCBI taxonomy): Eukaryota > Metazoa > Chordata > Mammalia > Chiroptera > Vespertilionidae > Myotis > Myotis lucifugus. Next base: position 880,835 of record NW_005871335.1, on the reverse strand, counting down.
GACAGTGGGGTGGTGAGAGTCTGGGGTGGGGGGCAGAGGTGGGCTGGATAGGGGGCGCGGGGGGAAGGGGACATATGTAATACTTTCAACAATAAAGATTTTGTTAAATAAATAAGTTTAACTAAAATAAATAAAATAAAAAGACCCATATAGAAGCTGCCTACAAGAGACCCACCTCAGATTAAAAGCCACACACAGACATAAAGGGGTAGAAAAAGACATTTCATGAAAATGGAAATAAAAATAGCTAGGGTAGCAATACTTATATCACATAAAATAAGACTTTTAACAAGGGCTATAAGACTTCAAACAAAGGCTATAACAAGAAGCAAAGAAGGGCATTTCATAATGATAAAGGGACCAATCCAACAAGAGGCTATAACTCTCAAAAACATCTACACAGGAGCACCTAAATATATACAGCAAATTTTGATGCACATAAAGGGAGAGATTATCAGTAATATAGTTATAGTAGAGGACTTTAACACACCACTGATATCAATGGATAGTTCCTTCAGACAGAAAATCAACAAGGAAACAGTGGACTTAAATGACACTTTAAACCAGATGGACTTAATTGATATTTTTAGGACATTTCACCCAAAAATAGCAAAATATACATTGTTTTCAAGGGCACATGGAACATTTTCCAAGATAGACCACATGTTAGGCCCCAAAACAAGTCTCAATAAATTTAAGAATCTAACCGTATGCCTAAAAGAACTAGAAAAAGAACAAACAAAACACAAAGGGAACAGAAGGGAGGAAATAATAAAGATCAGAGTATACATCAACAAAATTCAAAATTGAGTCTAAAAATGAATAGAAAAAAATCAATAAAACCAAGATCTGGTTCTTTTTTTTTTCTTTTTTTGTTAATCCTCACCTGAGGATATTTTTCCATTGATTTTTAGGGAAAGTGGAAGAGAGAAGGAAAGACAGAGAGAAACATGATGTGAGAGAAACACATTGATTGGTTGCCTCCTTCACAAGCCCCCACCAGGGCCTATGCCAGGGAGGAGCCTGCAACTAAGGTACATGCCCCTTGACCGGAATTGAACCCGGGACCCTTTGGTCCACAGGCCAACACTCTATCCACTGAGCCAAACCAGCTAGAGCCAAGATCTAGTTCTTTAAAATTATAAACAAAATTGATAAACTTTTAGCCAGACTTTAAGATAAAAGAGGAGAGCATCCAAGTAAATAAAATCAGAAATGAAAGAGAAGTGGCAAGAGATACCACAGAAATAACAAAGGATTATAAGGAAATATTATGAACAATTATATGTCAACAAATTGGACAACCTGGAAGAAATGGATAAATTCCTAGAAACATACAATCTTCCAAGAATGAATCAAGAAGAAACAGAAAATCTGAACAGACTGATTACTATGAATGAAATAGAATCAGTAATTAGAAAACTCCCCCAAAACAAGCCCTGGACCAATGGCTTCACAGGTGAACCAAACATTCAAAGAAGAACTAACACCTGTCCTTCTCAAACTATCCCAAGAAATTCAAGAGAAGAGAAGGCTCCCAAGCTCATTTTATGAGGCCAGCATTACCCTGATACTAAAACCAGACAAAACGGACAGAGGGGAGGGAGGAAAATTATATACCAATGTCCCTGATAAACATAGATACTAAAATAGTGGTTCTCAACCTTGGCTGCACATTAGAATTGCCTGGGAATCTTTTTAAAATCCTGATTTCTGGGCCTCATCCTCCAGAAATTGTTTCTTTGTTTCTAATGTTGTGGCCACACCCCATAACAAAGAAACAGAATTTCCAGAGGGTGGGGCCCAGAAATCAGGATTTTAAAAAGATTCCCAGGTGATTCTAATGTGCAGCCAAGGTTGAGAACCACTGTACTAAAATCGTCAACAAAATATTAGCAAACCAGATCCAGCAATACATTGAAAGGTCAGACACTATGATCAAGTGGGATTTATTCTTGAGACTCAAGGCTGGTTCAAAATCCACAAATCAATTAATGTGATACACCACCTAAACAAAATGAAGGATAAAAATCAATGATCGTATCTATAGAAGCAGAAAAGCCATTTGTCAAAATCCAATATCTATTTATGATAAATACTTTCAGCAAATTGGGGACAGAGGAAACATACCTCAACATAATGAAGGCCATATATGACAAACCCACAGCTAACATACTCAGTGGTGAAAAGCTGTAAGTTTTCTCTTTAAGATCAAGAACAAGACAAGGATGTCCACTCTCACCAGTTTTATTCAACATATCATTGGAAGTCCTAGCTACAACCATCAGATAAGAAAGAGACATAAAAGGCATCCAAAACTGTTGTTTGCAGATGACACACCAGATACAGAACCTATACACACAAAAAACTATTAGAACTAATAAATGAATTCAATAAAGTGATAGCAGGTACAAAATTCATATTCAGAAATTGGTTGCAAGTTATATACCAATAACAAACTACCAGAAAGAGTAATTTTAAAAAAATAATTCTATTTATAATTGCATACAAAAGAATAAATATCTAGGAATAAATTTAACCAAGCAGGTAAAAAGACCTGTACTCAGAAAACTATAAGACACTGAAGAAAGCCCTAACCGGTTTGGCTCAATGGATAGAGCGTCGGCCTGCGGACTCAAGGGTCCCAGGTTCATTTCCGGTCAAGGGCATGTACCTTGGTTGTGGGCACATACCCAGTGGGGAGTGTGCAGGAGGGAGCTGATCGATGTTTCTAACTCTCTATCCCTCTCCCTTCCTCTCTGTAAAAAATCAATAAAAAATATATTTTTTTTTAAAAAAGACACTGAAGAAAGAAATTAAAGAAGATACAAATAAATGGGAACATATATCATGCTCATAGATAAGAATTAACATCATTAAAATGCCCATACTACCCAAAGCAATCTACAGATTCATTGCAGTCCCTATGAAAATACAAATGGCATTTTTCACAGAACTAAAATAATCCTAACATTTTTGTAGAACCATAAAAAACTTCAAATAGCCAAATCAATCTTGAGAAAGGAGAACAAAGTTGGAGGAATCACAATACTGGTTATCAAGTTATACTACAAAGCCACTGTAATCAAAACAGCCTGGTACTGGCTTATAGATCAAAGGTCCAAGGGTTCGATTTCCGGCCAAGGGCATGCACCTGGATTGCAGGATTGTTCCCTGGTGCCTGTGGGAGGCAACCACTCGACTTGTCTCCCTCATGTCAGTGTTTCTTTCTCTCCCTTCCTCTCCCCAATACTTCCTCCCGCCCTCCCTTTCTCTTTTTCACTCTCTAAAAAAAAAAAACAATGGAAAAAAAATATCCTTGGGTGAGGATTAATTTTTTAAAAAATGGGCAGAGGACCCCAATAGACATTTCTCCCAAGAGGACATACAGATGGCCAAGATCTCAACACTAATCATCAGAGAAATGCAAATTAAAACCACAATGAGATAACACCTCGCACCTGTTAGAATGGCTATCCTCAGTGACTGTAAATTGGTGCAGCCATAGAAGACAGGATGGAGGTTTCTTAAAAAGTTACAGAACTACCACATGACTCAGCATTCCACTTCTGAGTATTTATCTAAAGATAAATTTAAAAAGGTATCTGCACCCCTATGTTCACTGCAGCATTATTTACAATAGCCAAGGTATGGACACAACCTAGGTGTCCACCAGTAGACGAGTGGGTGAAGAAGACATGGTACAAATATGCAATAAACTGCCACTCAGCAGTAAAGAGGAAAGAATGAAATCTGGCCATCGCAACAACATGGACGGACCTAAAGGGAATTATGCCGAGTGAAATATAAGAGAAGAACAAAAATTGTATGATGTCATTTATATGTGGGATCTAAAAAACAAACTAAACCACAAACTCATACATACAGAGAACAACTTGATGGTTGCGGGATCGGAGGGGGGAGGGGTGAAAAAGGCGAAGGAATTAAGAAATACAAGTGGGCACATACCTCTTGCCAATTATAAAGACAGTCACGGGGATGTCAAGTACAGCAGAAGGAATATAGTCAGTAATATATTTAATAACTATGTATAGTGCCAGATGGGCACTAGACATACAAAAGGACCACTTTGTAAGTTATGTAAATGTCTAATCACTATGTTCTACACCAGCGGTTCTCAACCTGTGGGTCGCGACCCCTTTGGCGGTCGAACGACCCTTTCACAGGGGTCGCCTAAGACCATCCTGCATATCAGATATTTACATTACGATTCATAACAGTAGCAACATTACAGTTAGGAAGTAGCAACGAAAAGAATTTTATGGTTGGGTCACAACATGAGGAACTGTATTTAAAGGGCCAGAAGGTTGGGAACCACTGTTCTACCACCTACAACACATATTGTAGGTCACCTGTAATTGAAACTTTTAAAGTATTTCTAATACATAAGTGATAGTTACTTGTGTCTTACGGGCTTGGTCCCTGCTTTCCCTCCTTTCCCTGGGGAGGGAGCTGGCCCTCCTCCCCCATCCACTCCTCCCCCAGCAGTAATTACTCCACAGGCTCACTGACTGGGACACAAGAACGGGTGGCAGGGAAGCTTTCAGCCCAGCCCGGTGGGGAGAAGAGTCTGGAGCCGTGGTTGTCCACTGCTTTTTCTATCCTGCAACCCCCACCCGTGGGCTCCATTTCAAGGAGAAGTTGTGCCCTTGTGATCCTGGGGTGCCATCTGTAATAGCCATTTGCTCCTCGTTTTCCCCCCAGCGCAAGCCCTGCACGAGGACTGTAGAGCAGATACTGGAGGTGCACAAGGCCAAGAGCAGGGGCGGGGGCATCAGGGGTGCTCTCTGCTGGCCCTGAACTCATGGCCCTGAGGGAAGGGCTGCGCTGAGAGCAGCCTGTTCTGACTGTATGCACAGGCGGGTGGGCTAGGGATTCACGTTTCCTCAGTTAGATTTTTCTAGCCCACTTGGAATGGACTCTTTCAGAACCTTTTCCCCAAGACCGAGTCCCCAGGTGGTTCTGGAGCCCACTGGGTGCGCACAAGTGTACCAGCCTCCACAGACGGGGAGGGAAGACGCAGGCAGTAAGGGACAGAGCCTGTGCTGGGCGTAAAGGAAGGGGACACGCCCCGCAGGCGGCAAGGGCCAGGGAAGGCCTCTTCGAGGGTCGGGTCGAGGCTTCCACAGGCTGGGAGTCCAGCCTGAGGGACCCAGAGGCCGTGCTGGGCTGACAGGCGGCAGGGAGGCCGCCCAAGCGTGGGAACCGCAGGGGACGGCCGGGGGTCGGCGGGCAGGAAGCCCTGCCCTGGAGGCACGTCTGCTGCAGGCGGGGCTGCAGTGCTGGGCATCGCGTGCTCCTGGCCCCGCACCTGCCCCGCACAGCAGGCCCCGCTCCCGCAGGGGTGAGAAGGGCCTGCGTCACTGCCTGATGGGCTCGGCTATTTTTATGTCCAGGCTGATTAAAAATAGCGGCTAAGCCAGGTTTTCAGCTGCAGCTGACAAGACATTAAGAGACCCGAGGCCCACAAGTGACAGCCCTGGGTCTCCTCCGGTGCCCGTTTCTGCCTCTGCGACAGGTTAATGAGGGCGCGCGGAGGGACAGGCCTGAGAACACCCCGCGTGCTTCCCGCTGTGGGGCCGGCTGTGGGCATGTGCGCGGGGCACCCGGGAAGCGTGCCTGGTGGGTGCTCGGCTGGAGGCCGGCAGCACCCGTCACCTGAGCGCTGTCTGCGGCCAGGACGGCTGCTCAGGGCCCGGGCAGGAGACGCATTAGTGATTGTGCCTGGAAAGCGCCTCCAGCTCACCTTGGGCCCGGGGAGGCGTGTAAGGCTGGGCCGGAGGCAGCGCCTGCGGCCTCGGCCCCACTCCGCTGCGGGGCGGACACCAGGAGGGTCCCAGCCCGGGGAGCCCAGCAGAGCGATAGGGGGCCAGCCTGACCCCTGAGGCCGCAGCCACCGGGTCTTTCTCCTCTCACCGCCCAGCGCACAGAGAGCTGCCGCGGCACAAGCCGAGGTTCCGTGTGGGCTCTGCCGCACGTGTGAGCGGACGTGAGGTCCAGCCTGTTCAGAGACTGTCTCGCGTCGTAGAATAAGCCGCTCTGCAGCGTATCCGAGGGTGTGAGGAGGGGGAGGGAGGCTGCGGCTACTCGGCAGGAGCACCAAGCCTCACTGACCCCCCCCCCTGGGGCCTCCTGGGCGTCGACCCCCCCCTCGGAGCCCTGGCTGAGCCCCTCCTGGCAGCAGCGGCACAGGCTCCCCCGGCCGGAGCGTGCGGCGGCCCACTGCACGGTCTTCCCCGTGGCCGACCTCCCGACCGCGGTGGGTCCAGCAGCAGAGCGGCCTGATGCTCGGTGCAAAGCCGAGTCAAAGCCCCAGAGGCTCCCGGGGACACTGCAGTCAGACCCGTTCTCACAGCATAAGAACCCCGTGCTCCGAAGGGCGAGCGGCCTCAGGGGGGATGTGCAGG
>NW_005871335.1:871307-873427 GCF_000147115.1 Myotis lucifugus | reverse complement strand
TGCTCGTCGGATACCGTGTCCGCTGCACCCACTCGGGTCAGGAACACTAGTGAAGTGGAGTCGCCAGGGGCGGGGGCCCCCCCCGTGAGGCCCCTTCACGCTCGTGGGGAACTAGGGCTGGGACAGGAGGTTCAGAGCACACGGGAACCGGGGGGGGCGGGGGGGAGATAGAAAAGGCGGGAGTCCTGGCACTGCGGGGCCAGGCCAGCATGTCCACCCGCCGCGGGCACGCCGCCCTCAGGCCCGGAGAAACAGCACCATTTTGCCTGTCTGTGCCCAGCACGTGCCTTCAGGTGTCTGCCTGAGCCCACCCCCTGCCATGTCTCAGCTGAAGGAGGCGCGCCTGGCCCTCTGGGCAGCATGAGCCCCCCTCTCCCCCGCTGGAGCCTTGGAAGGGGACTCGGCACCCTGCGAAGGGGCTGAAGGTGAGCCCAGGCCGCAGGAGGAGCCTGGCAAGGTGTGAAGACACCTGCTCCCTGCTCCCCACCCACCCCCACGCTCCCGTCCTGCCACCCTGGCCCCGCACAGCACACCAAGTGCCTGATGCAGACTCCGGTGCCTCACCCAGGGCCCGACGCGGCCCCCTGGCTGGCCCCCAGGTGGTCCCGGCAGCCTGGTCTCAGCCGCACCCCCGCCTGCTTCGCAGGGCTGGCCAACACTGGCACCTGCGCAGTTTGCAACAAAGAATCCACCTGGCAGCCTGTCCTTGGGAGCCATTCTCCCTCCCGAAGCCCGGCCAGCTGCCCGCGCCGCGCAGAGGGGCCACCAGCCCGGCTCAGCAACGCGAGTCCTTTTGCCAAGCACCTGGCCGCTAGTGGAACCACCTAAACTGGACCGCCGCCTCTCCATCCGCTTATTCCCCCGGCCTGTCGCTTTCTACAGGATACATGCAGTGTCTGTCCCAGACACACCAAAGTGGAACCTGCCAAATGAGTGCCTTTCAGAGGCCGGGGGGAGCAGGAGGGCTGGCGGCCTGGCCTCCCTCCGCCTCTGCGTGGCCCGGAGCCTCAGCCCAGCCCAGGGCCTCCGGGCTGAGGGCCACCGGTGGCCATGGGCACTTTCATCGCGTCCTAAGAGAAGTCGGTGTGGGACTGAGGGAGGATCAGGAATGTAGGGCGAGGGGGAAGCAGGACACAGTGATTGTACGCAATGAAGTGTTTCTCTTGATTTAATTAAATGCAATGTAAGGTTTGGTGCATATATTCCTATTTTCCATTAAATTAACTCTATTTCTAAAGCATATTTTGATTTACCATCAAGAGCAATAAAGCGTTAAATCTTATCTTAAAGGTGTTCTGCGTATCTTTCATTGGAAACTCCACCTGTGATTGTGAACTTTTCGCTTCTACACAGCCCGCTGCGTGGTGGAAAAAAGACCTCTTACCCTCTGAGGCAGCATGGAGGGACCTGGAGAGGTTAGGCTAAGCCAAATAAACCAGGCAGAGAAAGACAAGCATCACATGACCTCACTCATACGTGGAGTCTAATGAACAAAGTAAACTGATGAACAAAATAGATCCAGAGATATGGGAGCAGGGAACAAACTGAGGAGTCTCAGAGTGTGCATATATGCATAACCCACGGACACAGACCACAGGGTGGGGAGGGACACAGACCACAGGGTGGGGAAGGCCTGGGAGGGAAAGGGGGGCATATGTAATACTTTTAACAATGAAAATATATATAAGTAAAACATATATATATATAAATAAAACATATATATATATATATATATATATATATATATATAAAACACATGGTGAGAAGAAAGCTGTGGAAAGGAGTAATGGGGGGAAGGCAGTGGGGTTCAATCCAAACACTTTCTGTGCCATTTTGAGGCCTGATTGCTGACTCCAAGTTCAATGCTTTCGAGTTCACTGAAACTGAAGCATGCATTTACGAAGGAAAGGCTCCGATTCCTATGGCTGCAGCCTGGGGAGGGATCCGAGGCTGGCTGGCTGGGGGTGGCAGAAGGACCAGGACTTCTCAGGGTGGGGGAAGCTGCAGGCCCCGGCACCCATGGCCCTGCAGCCACAGGAGGCCACCCCGTCATCACCGGAAAGAACATGCAGTGCGGCCTCTGGGACTTGGACCACGGGGGGGGGGGGGGGGGGGGGGGG
>NW_005871335.1:821216-871207 GCF_000147115.1 Myotis lucifugus | reverse complement strand
TTAATAAGGATAAGTTACGAAAAATTACAGGTCAAAACGAGAAAGAATAGCCAGAGAAGCGTGGGGAGCTGTTTATTTTATTGATATTGGGTGTGTGGAAGACTGTGGAAAACCAAACCTTTGAACCTAAGAGAGTAAAAAAAAAAAGTGAAGAGTTAGTATAAAAAAGAACAAAAAAAATTTCAAAACAAAATAACAATTTGAAAGAAATCAGGGGGGGGGAGGCTGATAGCCCCCAAGTTGCAACCTGAGCAGAACAGCCTTCCTGGTGCCCAGGGGCAGCTGCAAACCACAGGCGCAGGGCCTGGGCAGGTCGGAGCCCACCACCTAGTCCCTGAGGCTTGGGCTGGGGGCATGAGAGGACAGAGACCACTGGCAACACAGGCATACCTCATTTTATTGCGTTCACAGATGTTGCATTTTTAACAAGACCCTCCACCAGCAAAAAGATTACGGCTTGCTTTACTGCACTGCTCCCTTGTTTATGGTGGTCTGGGGCCGAACCACAGTACCTCTGAGCTATGCCGGCCCAGCCAGAGGGGACCCCACCCTTGCACAATTATGGGCTTACTGGACACCCCAAGGCTGGGCTACATGGACACCACTCCTCCAGCTGGTCTGGGTGCCTCTGAACAGTGGGTGCTGAACAGAGCCAGGCCCACAACATATGGGGCCACAGCCTTGGAGCCAAGCTCCACAATCGGGTCCCTGCAGGACCACCAGTCAGCGGTCACCAGGCCGTGCCTGGGCCTGATCAAGCCGAGAGAGCCACTCCTGCCCCGCCCAGCAGCTCAACCCGAGTCGACTTAACCTGTGCTTCTTCCTTAATCACCTTCACATCCACGTGCTCTGCTTGTTAAGCCCTCTCCCCTAACCCGGCCCCTCCCTTCTCCCACCACCCTTCCCCTCCCCCATGACACAAATCCAATTATATCCTGAGTGCAGGAATCGTTTATAAAAAGCCGCCTGGCCTGCTCGTGAATGATGTGCCCACGAAAGAGGTCTATGTAATGGATGGTCAGTGCATTTTATTTAATCAGCACGGTACAAAAATAAATAAAAATAAGGGAAGGGGAATTAAATTACAGCCAAACTGAGCTTCATGACCTTGTCAGATTATAAACCACACATACTTACAAACACACTACACATACATACGAAATGAGACAAATATAAATTAATATTAACAATACCCACAGTTTGGTCAAAGAATAGCTACAGAAGAAATTGCACTAAAAAAACCAACATACATCGCACGTTGTGTAATTAGCAGTTTCAAATATACAGCTATGAAAAGATTCCGAGTGAAAAAAAATGGCACATTTTCTTTTCATTGCAAGTTTAACAACTGTTGGAACGAAACTAACTCCTAATAACTGCATTTAAAGAATATATCAACCCTTCAGCTTTACAAGAAAGAGAAAAACCAAATCCTGAACGAGTATTCCTGTGACTTGTTCTGTGCACGGGTGTAAATTTCACAGCCATCTGTTCTAAGATTATTTTTCTTAAGACACAAAATGCTCCTGGTCGGCATGCACAATATCACTGTAAAAGCAACAATGAAAGAATAAAGGGGTGGTGGTGGTTGTTTTTTTTGTCAGTTTTTTTTTCTGTATTTTTTTTATGTTGTTCTAAAAGTAGTCTTCATAGCAGCATGTCAGCATGTCAAACGGGTTCATTGCTTGCACACTCAAGTGTATCAGTTCCTTTACACAATACTGATGACCAGTGCAAGGGGAGGGAGGAGGACGCGCCAGGCTTTCACATGGATGGAACTAGAGTTACGTCCTTAGTCCCCGACCACTCCTGACCTCTGCACCTCCTCCAGAACATAAAAAAAATAAATATGGAGAAAGAGAAGGAAACACACAAAACAGGAATCCTGTGGATGTGACTGAGCAGTTTCAGGCCAGGTTCAGCCCGCCGAACAAGCGGCTGCAAACACGGGCCCCTCCTCTTGAGACGCGGCATCGAACCACCCTCTTCCATGCCACCAGGGCCCGCTGCCCTCTAGGGCCTCCTACCTCAGGTCACACGTGGCAGCAGATCTGAACAGACAGGCCGGTGACAATCCAGCGGAGAAGAAAGAGGCGCTGCAGTGAAGTCTGTGCCAGCGGCCGCGGGTCCTCCCAGCCCTGCATCAGCTTCTCTGGCGGCCCCGGAACGGCTCGGCGTGGGCCTCGAGGCGCAGCTGGGGCAAATGCTCTCGCGCATGGGCAGGCCCTCGTCCGCACATGCGGGCTGGCCACGGGCTCTCAGGGCCGACCTCAATTTCACAGCTTGCTCTTTTTAACGTGATTTTCAGTAGTGCTTGTGCTGAGATGGCAGCCACCTGGGACCTAATCCTATGTAACATGAGCCTCGGCCTCCCCACCCACCCCCCATTCCAGCACTCCCTGGGGGGCTGGGAAGAGCGAATTCTCTGGAGCCTTCACACTGCTCTTTGTTCCCCAAAGCCAGGGCGATGGGCCATGGAGGAAGACTCCGTCCCTTCTCTTGGTCCTCTCCCAAGTCCCAAGCCACCAATCTGGGAGAATTAGAAAGAAAATTGATTAAGTACATATCCTGTGTTTTTACAGCCACTAAAGTGGAAACCAAAACCAGCAGCTGCAAATGATCAGTTGTAGAATCAGCAGGCTCACAAAGCAGCCGGGAGTCCTACCCCGGCCTGTAATTGTCTCTGAGATCCAGCTGTCTCCCTGGGCCTTGCAGGGCAAGGCTTCGTCTTCAGAAGAAACCGAACTGTCTGGAAACAGCTTTAAATGAAAAGGGGTAGGAGTGGGGGGTAGGGGTACATCCTTACCAGCCCCCACACCCCAGCTCTGCAGAACAGCATGTGCACCGGCAAGAAGAGGCCTCAGCCCGTAGGTGGGCTCTGGCTTGGTCTCAGGCCTGGCACGCCCCCTGCCAGAGGCAGGCGGGTGGGTGGTCATGGGCACCGCAGCTGCCCTGGCCTTCACCACGGGGTGACTAAGCGACATGACCCAAGTGAAACACTCACCCAGGAAAGGAGTGTCCCCAGCTTCACCCCACCTCTTGAGCTGGGACCCACAATAAAAGAACTTCATGAGTCAAACCAGCTCATTAACCAACACTGCCGACATGGCCGGGAGCAGGGGACAAGGGGACTGAGGGGCAAGTTCCGTGTCTCCACTAAAGGAAAGCCCTTCTCCCTAAAAAAGAAAAAAGAGCAAACGAGGGTTGTGCACGGCCAAACAACAGGACACAACCTTTGCACCAGGCTGGCTTCTCCTAGATCGAAGAGGCATAGCTTGCCTCGCAACCCCACATGCGGCTCAGTCAGGATGGCGGCTCCAGGAGCCTCTGAGAGAATGGACCACCCAAAACTGGAGCCAGAAAAGGGCCCCCCACTAGAGGCGCCAAATCCTCCCGGGGTCACCTGGCCAGAGGCCCCTCTCCAGCTCCCGCGCAGGGAGCGACCGACAGCCTCACCTGCCCTGGTCCAGCAAGGGCGCAGGCGACAGAGGCAAGTCAGTCCTTGGAATCCCCCAAAGTCGAAGGTCGGGGGCCTGGGTGGCTCTGAACACATCTTCTGGGTTTTGCACACGGTCCAGGAGTTCAAACGCGCCCAGAGATCTTGGCAGAGCTGAAGAAAAGCCCTGGCAGGGCTGAAGGTGGGCCGGGATTGGCCCTTGGTGGCTTTGCTAGACACAGACTGTACATAAAATCTGATTTGTTTAATAATAAATTTTAAAAAATGAATTGAATCCTTGAGCCGTGATGCATGCTACGGGGCTCACCGATCCAGCCCTAGCAGGAGCCGCTTCTTGTCCTCCTGGCCACTCTCGTTCTTCAGGTCGGAGAACACCTGTGTGAAGTAGTGCGGGTCGGCGTTGATCTGCAGCATCTTGGAGCTCATGAGGTTGATGACGGAGAGGCAGCGGTCCCAAAAGGCCTCCTTGCAGCTCTCCACCAGGAAGGGCTTGAGCGGGTAGGAGATCTCGTTGCCCATGTAGGAGTAGGAGAGGTACAGGCAGGTGAGCAGCACGGCCTGGAGCTCGTGGTCAGAGCCCACCTCGGAGGAGATCACGTCCCTGCAGAGCATGTAGAGGAAAACCACGTTGGCCGGCGTGATGAAGCCCTGGTCCTGCCAGCCCTGCAGGAGCAGCGAGCGGTCCACGCTGCGCAGCCAGAGCACGGGGTCCGTGGGGGACAGGTGCTTCAGGCGGTAGCACCGGCGGCACAGGAACTCGCCCAGGCAGCGCAGCAGCTCGCTGGTGGACGCCTGGACGATGACCCGTTTGGGTGTCCCTGCCGAGGTGATGGCAGGGTGCGGGGCCTTCTTGACCGAGGAGGAGACCCCGGTCTGGGATCCCGAGAGCTGGCTGGCAGGGGGGGCAGGCGGCTGGGCCGGTGGGGGCTGGGCGAACGTGGACAGGTTGGCGCACGACAGCGACTTCTTCAGGTTCTCATTGTTGAGGTGAGTGATGTTGTTCTGGTAGCTGCCGTTGGGCTGCACCTTCTTGGAGTTCTTCTTCTTGGCCGACACGGCCACGATCCTCTTCCAGGGCAGCACGGAGATGATGGAGTGCCGCTTCAGGTTCTTGTCCTTGGCGTTCTTGCTATTCTGCACGGCCGTGTAGTGGCCCACCGTGGCCGCGCCATCCTCAAACAGCGTGGCCTTGCGGTAGCTGGGGGACAGGGACAGCACGGTGCCCATGGTGCCGCTGCGCGCCGGGCGGGGGCCCACGCCCCTGCGCGCCCAGACTGCCGGCCCGCGGGGAGAAACGGCTCACCGAGCCCGCGGCGGCCCGGGGAGGAGGCGGGGGCGCTCCCGGGGCGCGTGCTGCCCTTCGGATCTGCGTGGAAAACAAGATGGTTCTCAGCACCAGGCGCTCTTCCGCCCCTGTCTCGCGGCTCCCGCGGACCCGACCCCCAGAGTCTCCCGGGGTTCTGCGGCCCCGCCCGCGCCCCGCGTGGCAGCCCGGCCGCTCCACTGCGGGCCCCCGCCCGCCGCGCCGCCAGACACGTGCTGCCTTTGTTCCCGCCGCGGCGCCGGCAGCTGCGGGCCTGGGGGACGCTCTCCGCCTCATCCCCGCCCAGGCGACTCGGGGCCTGCCCTGGCCGAGGCTGCCACCCGAGCCGCACGAGAAGCCATCCACGGAGGCCGGGGCCCGAGCTCCTCCTGCCATTTAACATCCTCTTTCCCCGGAAAACAATGTGGGAGGAACGCGAAGCCTTGGCAGAGGCCACCTGGGTGCCATGCGCATCCCAAGTGGACTGCCCCGTTGCCTTTATTTCCTTCCCCTTCAGGACCTCCGTTCAGTCACCCCAGGTCAATGCTCACGGCCCGGGTCTTAGAAATCCAGGCTAAAGAGGCGTAGGCAGCTGGGGCCGTTCCACAAACAGCGACTGGCCTTTCCCCACCACACCTGTGACAGGTCCCTGAGGCCGCTGGCTGGGCCCTTGCCCCAAAGATGAGCCAATACTAAGCCCATCACATATGTGACCTCGAAATTTCCCACCCCCTCCTCTCACAGTAAAAACTGAAGCATCTGCTTCTCCAACCAGCCTCTGATCGTAATTTGAAGATTTGGTGCAGGTAAAAATGTTTAATTCTGAATGAAATTCTGGTTCTAATAAGAACTGTTACCTTCACAGACAAGAATCCAGATCCTTCATTTGTTACTCCTTTAGTTTGGTTCTGGAGATTGATTTAGATTTGACCACAAACCTGGGAAACATATCTTACTTCAAATTACCACCTCTGGACCCAGTGACAAGGAAGTGGCCACACAGAAAAGAGGATATCGAATTCCCTGACACCAGCCCACTCCAGCACGCCAGGCTGTCGGCCTGGGCCAGCTCTAACGACTGCCTTAAGCAGAACAGAAATCTGGTACCATTTAGAACAATGCCACATCACAAAGTACTAGAATCTGCCTATGTGCTACCCAGAGATCTATCAATAGTGGCAACTGAATGCTTACAGAGCATGATGACTATACAGTAGAAGATGCCTTGCTCTCTGCCGAGGGCTCCTTCTTCCACAGCCCTTCAGAAACATCCACAGAAGCTGTCAGCGTAGTCTGAAGGCAGGCCCTTAGCTCAATGTGCCCCTCCCTCTGAATGTTCCAGTGTACAACTCCCACCTGCTTTTCAAATGGAAGTCTCTTCAACCCTTTTCTATAGTCAGAAGCTCTAAGACCTAAGCTTCCCGTCCTCTGGCCCACTGACTCTCCCCAGTGACTCAGACAAAGCTGGACCCAGCCTTGTCATCTCCACCCCTTGGGAAGAAACCCAGCTCCCGAGGTGGCCCACGTCCACAGTGCCTTTTCTGTATCTCAGGTCCCCTTCAGATTCTGGTGTTAAGCAAAGGTTAAGTGGTTCTCATTTCCCAAAATATGCCTAGAATTATAAGGCTGTAACCCATCCCTTAGAACCATTAGGATCCACCCTGTTACCTGTCCCTACAAATTTAATTCTAGCAATTCCGACTAATGGTGGCAGTACCGAGCTCCACTTCATCACACTCCCTTTTCCAAACCAAGGAGCATGCATTTGCCTGGACTGGTTCCAGTCTGGCCATACTCTGTCCTTTTGCCTTTCCCCGGCACCTTCAAAAAGAGCCCTTAGCAGCATTACCCCAGCCTCCTCACACTTGTCAAAGACAAAGATGTATTTGCAGCAGGCAGAGCATGAATGGGGTAGTGTCGCCAGCCCACCTGCTGTTGTGACTGGGGAGAGGCTGTCCGGAACCCGTCCAGTCAAGCTCTGCCTGTCTCAAGGTACCAAACGGCTCCTCTGCTCACTCAACCCACCACCACCATCAAGCTTCCATCACCGCTCCAACCGCGAGGTAAGGAAGAAAGGGCAGTAATCTGCCAGAAATGGCAGAATCAAGGACCCGGGAGGAGGCAGACCCAGCTGAATGATGCGGAGCTGTTTTCTTCCAAAGAGCTGCAGGGAAGATCTCCAAATCCCACCCCCATCAATCAGCTCATTTATCCTATAGCCTATCTCTTGCTGCCGGCAGGGCCAGCCTGCTTGTCATCTGCACTGCTGAGCTGGGCTGCCCGTGTATCACAGGAGAGTCCCTGCCCTTTACATGCCCCCTTCTCATATCACCCCGAGGGAGGCCAAGGACCTAGCCGGCTGGCTTCCAGAAAGGGTTCCAAATAAAGCCCGGCTAACCCTGAGGAAGTCGGCTTTGTTCTTCCAGGGATCTCATAGCAGCCCCTAGTGGCCCTTCTGGGCAGCACAGGTTACATAACCAGCAGTCGCCTGCTCATCAGCCTCAGCCTTTGCTCCCAACACCATCACATCTCATTCACACAAGCAAGTCTCGGTACCAAGAAGGCTGGTGCCACAAAGGGTCCCAGGTGAGTGAGCGGGCCTAGGCCACCCTCTCAGCTGTGCCGAGACCCAGCTTATTTGAGCGTGGATGGGAAGCAGTGCTCAGTCTAGAGCAGCACTGTCCACACGAAAAAGTAACAGAAGCCACAAATGCAAGCCACATAGGTACTTTTCTAGTAGTCATATTAAAAGAGTAAAAAGAAACGGGTGAATTTTAATAATATATTTTATTTACCCAATAATGCTCAAATATTTCGACATATAAAAAGGCTGAGCTATTTTACATTCTTTTCATGCTACGTCTTAGGTTTACATGTGCAGTGCATCGCAACTCCATCTAGCCCCGCTGCAGGAGCTCAACAGCCACATGGCTCGTGGTTCCCCTTGGAGTGACCTGCAAAGGGGGCAGAGGACAGGCTGCTGCCAGTTGGGGCTGCCCGGGGCATGGGAAACCCTCCCCTATGCTCCAGCTCTGAAGATACCTTTGGAATCTCTTTTTAAAGTTCTTTATTGAAGCAAAACTCTTCCTGCAAGCAAAACTAGAGACACAGCACTGAAAACTGAGAATAGCAATTGCTCACACGGAAGTAGAGTTGGCAGCTAGAGCTCCCCTCACTCCCAGGGGCCCGAGCCCTCAGGCCCATCCCCAGGTCTGAGGTGTGTGAGGCAATCACCGCTCTTGAAGATTCCAAATGGAAACAAAACCACGAGTTGTCAGGCCTCTTTGGGCACTTGCATTTCCATGACTTCATAGAACCCTCAAACCAGTTACCCACTACGGAGGCGCCATCCGCATCGTGCAGAGGAAGGAGGCTCAGGATATTACATATATACACCCAAATCCCATGTCCACGGTGCCTTGGAAAAACAGAAAAGATACCTGAGCACCATTCCCCACTTCAGGCTTCACGGACCAACTCTCTTACCCAGACCCCTCAGTACAGCACCGTCTATGGGTCTCCCAGGAAGCAGATGATAGTGCACCTGTGGCCAGTCTAGAGGGCTCCACAGAGCTGCCTGCATTCACGGGAAGCCCTCCACAGCACTCAAGAAAAGACACTTTTGAAAAAAAAATTGTTTTTATTGGAACTCATCTGAACATCAGATATACCTGGTGTTGGTTAGCAAGAACCGTTTGTACATTTGATATTGATGGTGCCAAAACCAAAACAGTGACTGGACATGATGGGGAGAGATGTTGAGAATAAAAACCTGATTTTGGAGAGGAAAATAAGAGCCAGTCAGATTCAGTGAGGATGCAAAACCTGGTACAACAAAATCCTTTTACAAAATATAAATTTATTACGAAAACCTGGAAGGATAATCTGAGAAAGGGAAAGAAAAACAAAAGGCCAGCAGGAAGGAAGCAGGAGGGAGAGGGAGGAAGAAGACAAGAGCTGGAGGAGGAAGAGGGAGCTGAGCACCCAGAGGCGCGAAGCTCACCTGCCAGTGGCATCCACTGTGTGACCTCGCCACAGACAAAGCATGCGGTACGCAGGCTCACCTCCCCGCTTCCAGTTCTAAGAAAGGAAAGAGGCTCCCTGGGAAGGGGACATGAGGTTGCTCGAAAACCCAACAACAAAAATAAAAACACACCCCCCAGTCTCATTTCCGATGTTCACTGTTTTAAAACGGAATAAATCCATCGGCCAGCAGGAGAGGAGTGGGACAGGTAGGGAAGCTAATGGACGTCCAACAGCCCGCCTTCCCGAGGGGGAAGGAGGAAGAAGAGACACGTGATGGTCTCCTGGCTGAGAGGGGAGAAGAGAAGGAAGAGAAAGAGCAGAGGAGAGGGGCAATTAAAACATTGACGTCTAATCTAGTTTACTGTGTTAAAAAGAGCCACATGCACAGCAGGCCCCGCGAGGGCCCACATGCTCCCGTGTGGCCGTGGTGGACACTAGCTCCTGGCCTCGTCCCGTCCTTCCCAGGTCCGAGCGGAGCTGCTGCTGCTGCTGGGGCGGTGGCAGGACCTTCAGCCGGTCTGCTGGAGCCTTTGTGGAGGGAAGGTGGGTGGACAGCCGTATGACAGGGGAAAGAACACGGAAACGCCTCGTTTCAAATAAAAAAGAAAACAGCAGTCTATCCACAGTTGTTTGTTTTGGTTCAGTACAAACAGAATAAAAAGTCGTTGCTTTGATGGTCAGGCAAACACCCAATTCTGAAGAGGAGAGGTGCCGCCAGCGGGTGGATTGGGAGCCCGGTGGCTGGCGGAGCGCCTGGCTTGGCAGCCCTCTCCCAGGAGGCAGAGAGCACAGCTTTAGGTAGTGTAAGCCTTTTCCTTTTATTTAGAATAATCTTTTTTTTCTTTTTCTTTTTTTTGTAAGCAATGTCCCCACTCCCAAGTTGGGCCAGTAAAGATTACATGAAAACTGGCACACCTATCGGCTGGAATACAGATGCACCAAATGAGGATTTAAAAACTTTCCGAGCGAAAAGTAGAACAAAAAGAAAAAAGAATCTCCTAGCATTTTCCCCAAAGGTTTCACTCTCCCGCCACACACACTCGCCAAAGGACCGCTACAGATCCAACTCTGTAAGAGAAGACAGAGCAGTGTCAATCAGGGGCCGAGAGCCACCGCAGGCTTTCAGTCTCGACAGGCAGAGGACAGAGCTGCCGGCCGGTCCTGGAGCCAGCACTCACCTATGTCAGTTTCTTGGCTTTGTTGTAGAGAGAATCCACTACTTTACTCATGTTCTGAATTGTTTCCAGAGCAGCTTCATAAGTTTTATCTACTGGGGGTTCATCGAAAATAATCAAAACACCCTCCCCCTGGTCCAAGATCCCTGCAGGAAACACAAGGGCAACCCATGTAAGAGATGGGATTAGACACAAGCACATTTCAGACACACCCACTCCCCAGCTGCCTCATCTCTCCAGAGAGGAGAGGAAGCAGAACCCACCTATCTCCCTGTTCCATGTATACGTGTTTACATGGAACAGGGATCCTTGCCCCGGAGGATGAGGGGCAAGGATCCCAAGGAACTACCAGGTAAAACAATGAAATTATCTTCTTTCAAGGTAAACAAGAACATGATGCCTCTTCAACCATTTCATCCCCACCACCAGCCCCCCTCCTATATGAGTGTTACTCACCATGAAATTTCTTGTCAAGAATCATCTGTGATAATTTCCTTTCCACATCGGCCTAAAATCAAAGCACTTGATTAAAGGAGCCAATTTCCACTAGTCAGAGATCACACCAACATGAAAGCCTTTATACATAAAAGGAACTTAGGGCAGATGGACTGAAAACAAAACGGCAACAAGGCAACTCCAGTTCTGAGCCCATGGTCCCCATGCCCCACTGAGGAGCTTGGGAGCCTTCCAACAAGGCCCACTGAGTGTAATGCCAGCCCCCCACAAACCCCTTTCCCCATCCTTACCCCCAAGACAAGCTCAGGACTCCTTACCTTGGAGAGTTTGATGAGGCTAGATATGTGTTCAATCTAAAAGGAAAGGCAGAGAGACACCAACACTGAAAGTTTAACCTCTGCCTCTCATATAGGGGTTGGGGGGTGGGGATTGCTGAGTGTCCATAGGGCCAAATTCCCTTGGGCCAGACCTGTGCTCTGTCCATCTGCCTTCATCACACAGACAATAAACACACTCCTACCCCACACACTCAGAAAACATTCACCACATGGTGCTCACTACAAAAGCAAGGAGACTGCACTGAATACAGGCAGCGGCAATCTCAGCCTCTCTCCTGGATTCTTGTTCCATCATGAGTCCCAGGCTCTGGCCAGGTTGCTCAGTTGGTTAGAGTGTCGTCCCAATATGCCAAGGTTGCAGGTTCAATCCCCGGTCAGGACACATAAAAGAATCAACCAATGACCCTAACTGGTTTGGCTCAGTGGATAGAGCGTCGGCCTGCGGACTGAAGGGTCCCAGGTTCGATTCTGGTCAAGGGCATGTACCTTGGTTGCGGGCACATCCCCAGTAGGGGGTGTGCAAGAGGCAGCTGATTGATGTTTCTCTCTCATCAATGTTTCTAACTCTCTATCCCTCTCCCTTCCTCTCTGTAAAAAATCAATAAAATATATTTTAAAAAAAAAGAGTCAACCAATGAATGCATAAATAAGTGGAACAAGTAGATGCTTTTCTCTCTTTCTCAAAAATCAGTAAGTAAAATTTCTTAAAAAAGAATCCCAACCTCTTGGTGGTCTCTGCCCACCAGGCACATCCTTGAAGTGAGTTCCTATTGTGGACAGGTGTGGGGAAGGAGGGGCTGCAATGGCAATGCCTAGCCAGAGAGGGGCTCGAGTCCCCAGGAGGGTTCTTACCTGTACTCGGGAAAAAGGCTCAATGACTCGGATCAGATTCTGTTCCAGTAAGTTGTCATACAGCTTGGCCAAGTGTGTGTTGATGATTGGGTCATCCCGGAGCTCTGCCCGGTAATCTGTCAGGGCCTGCCAAAAGATGGGCACAGAGTTGCACTTGAAAGTCACACTATGCCTAGCTTCCTAAGTAGTGTGCTGGCCCTTGCAACTGCATGGTTGACTGCAGTTCTGGAAGATTGGGGGAGATGAAAGAACAGTTATGGCAGAAGGCAGAAGAAAAGGAACATCAAGAATTAAAGATTTGCCCTAACCGGTTTGGCTCAGTGGATAGAGCGTCGGCCTGCAGACTAAAGGGTCCCAGGTTCGATTCCGGTCAAGGGCATGTACCTTGGTTGCGGGCACATACCCAGTAGGGGGCGTGCAGGAGGCAGCTGAATCAATGTTTCTCTCTCATTGATGTTTCTAACTCTCTATCCCTCTCCCTTCCTCTCTGTAAAAAAAATCAATAAAATTTATTACCAAAAAAAAAAGATTTATGCCCTGACCGACCAGTTTGGCTCAGTGGATAGAGCGTCGGCCTGCGGACTGAAGGGTCCCAGGTTCGAGTCCACTCAAGGGCATGTACCTTGGTTGTGGGCACATTCCCAGTAGGGGATGTGCAGGAGGCAGCTGATCAATGTTTCTCTCTCATCGATGTTTTTAACTTTCTATCCCTCTCCCTTCCTCTCTGTAAAAAACTCAATAAAGCCCTAACCGGTTTGGCTCAGTGGATAGAGCATCGGCCTGAGGACTGAAGGGTCCCAGGTTCGATCCCAGTCAAGGGCATGTACCTTGGTTGCGGGCACATCCCCAGTAGGGGGTGTGCAGGAGGCAGCTCATCTATGTTTCTAACTCTCTATCCCTCTCCCTTCTTCTCTGTAAAAAATCAATAAAATATATATATTTTTAAAAATCAATAAAATATATTTAAAATGAATTTTAAAAAAAAATTTAAAGATGGAGCCACCCCAGGCACCATCTTTGTCTGAAAACTCAAATCATGTAAGCCAAGAGTGGTTCAGTTTGTAAGCCAAATTCACTACACACACTAGTTCTCAACATGTATATCCACAGAACAAATAGGGTCTCTATGGGGGGAAAAAAGAACTCTCAGGTTAAGTAATGGGAGCTGATGAATTCCAGAGCTAGCTCTTGGAATTCTTCAAGGAACATCAATCAGCACAGCACAGCTCTGCAGTTAGCTCCTTTCTAATTAAACACTGGTTTAGCCCTAGTGTTTTCCAAATATCTGCTCACAGACCTCTTTTCCAAGGAACCCCTAACAGAAGTGTTCCATCAAGCATCCTAAACTTTGGGATAAAAGGATCTAGACCAGTGATGGCGAACCTTTTGAGCTCGGCATGTCAGCATTTTGAAAACCCTAACTTAACTCTGGTGCTGTGTCACATATAGAAATTTTTTGATATTTGCAACCATAGTAAAACAAAGATTTATATTTTTGATATTTATTTTATATATTTAAATGCCATTTAACAAAGAAAAATCAACCAAAAAAATGAGTTCGCGTGTCACCTCTGACACGCATGTCATAGGTTCGCCATCACTGATCTAAACTGTGCATTCATGTCTGGCATTCATGTCTGTGATTTATTGACCTTTAGTAATGATCTCAGTATCCTAGCTCGTGTCAGCTGTGCTATAAAGTGTTAAGGGACGGAAAAAAAATATACAAAGTAAAGAAGTAAATACCCTGCTGGTGTTACTCAGTGGTTGAGCATCAACCTATGAACCTGGAGGTCAAGGTTCGATTCCCAGTCAGGGCACAAGCCCGGGTTGTGGGCTCAATCCCCAATAAGGGCCATGCAGGAGGGAGCTGATCAATGATTCTCTTTCATAATTGATGTTTCTCTCTCCCTCTCTGAAATCAATACACATACACACACACACACACATATGTATTTTTTAAAAATGTAACCAGTGAGGAAAACTGGTTAATAGTAGCTATATATATAAAAGCCTAAGCGATCAGACGACCAGCAGGTAGCTATGACGCGCGCTGACCACGAGGGGGCAGATGCTTAATGGAGGAGCACCGCTCAGCTGACAGAAGGGCGCAAGACGCCAGGCTCAGGGGCCTCTCCCTCAGACAATCCCCCTTGTGCGCCTGAGCTGCAGCGGTAGCAGGCACAGCAGGGCTGGGATAAGCGGGAGCGGCGCAGCGCCCAGCCAGGGCTCGGGCTCCTCCCCAGCTGCCTGCCGCATTGCGCACTACTTCATGCTGTGCAGGATTGATGCGGACAGCGGACTGGAGCCCGTTGAGATGGCAGGTAAGGCCAGGCTGCAGTGGCGCAGAGATCTACTGATCCCAGAAGACCAGGCCGAGGGACCCCACCAGTGCATGAATCCGTGCACCGGGCCTCTAGTAAGGAATAATTCTGTACTATCTTTGTAACTTCTTATGAAACGATAATTATTTTAAAATAGTGTATGTTTTTAAAAAGTACTTAAATGCCCCTCTTTTCCACCCATTCCCTACCAACCCAACACCATGCTTACCTTTTCAAAATCTGCGAGTGACCTGTTCTTGCTAGCCTGGGCCACACATTTTAATGCTTCTGTCTAAAAATAAAGAGAAAAGTAGTCAAAGTGATCTGTTCTGCACACCCACATCCCACACACAAGTCTCATAAGCAGTATGCTACGTCCCAACAACTTCTGGTGGCAGGGAAGCAGCAGGCCCACAACTGTTCTTGAGGCCTGGGAAGAAAAGCTGCAATAAGACCACTGAGAGAACCGTGGCTGTGCCTGCAAAGTGAATTGGGAGGTTCTACATTCATGGTGGCCAGAGACTGGGGTCCCCAAAGCAGGCACCTGATGAGATCTGGGGGAACACCCAGAGACCCATTGACCTGGCCCCTCCTGTTCCCCGCAGACTGAGACATGAGGGCCCGGCACCATGCCTGTGCTCACTCAATCCAGATCATAAAGGTGGAGGAGATCTCGGTCAACAAGTGCCGCCAACTGGCATGGCAGTTAAGCAGTTCCACGATCAAGTTCCTGCTGCCCCCCCCCTCCCCCCCGTCCTTCATCACTAGCACACTTCACCACCAAAAGGCCCAACACCTTTTTTTTTGTTAATCCTCATCTGAGGACATTTTTTCCATTGATTTTTAGAGAGAATGGAATGAAGGAAGGGAGGGGGAGAGAGAAAGAGAAACATTGACATGAGAGACACATCAATTGGTTGCCTTCTACATGCGCCTGACCAGGGCCGGAGATTGAGTCTGCAACCCAGGTACGTGCTCTTGACCAGGAATCAAACCCAAGACCCTTCGATGCTCCAACCACTGAACAAAATCAGCCAGGGCTCCAACACCTTTTAGATGTAGGGCCTCCCTGTCCCCTGGTCTGCCTGAATAAACACCTTGGGAAAATCATGAAGGAAAACAAAAAGAATGCCACTGTGTGCCAGCCAGCCAGTTTCCCTTTGAAATCTGAAATAAATTAAAAATACTAGAAAACAGCTAGTGTCCCCTCCCCCACCCCCGCAAAAAAAAAACCCTGACACAGCATTCTCCGAAGATGACATGTTAAAAGGGAAAATGACCAGAGAACTGATTTCTTTCCAAGACTCCCTATCCCTGTAACACCCCTGATTCCTTCCTTCCCACCTGATAAGACCTTTGCTTCATGAAGATTCATTCTGCTAGGTTTATTACAGTGTGCAGACCAAGGTCTACTTTCATTAGGGTTGAGGCATCACGATTTTACATATTACACTGCATGTTAAAACCCGAGAGTTATGAAGGTACAATCAATGGTTCAGGGCACCTTCTAACCCAGTTAGAAAAGGCACCTGCCCAAGCTATCAAGTCCCCTTCGATCAGCAAGAAATCTACAACATTAATCTTTTTAGAACAGTCTGACTCCTGCTCAAAAGCTGTCATTAAGCCGAAACCGGTTTGGCTCAGTGGATAGAGCGTCGGCCTGCGGACTCAAGGGTCCCAGGTTCGATTCCGGTCAAGGGCATGTACCTGGGTTGCGGGCACATCCCCAGTGGGAGATGTGCAGGAGGCAGCTGATCGATGTTTCTCTCTCATCGATGTTTCTAACTCTCTATCTCTCTCCCTTCCTCTCTGTAAAAAATAAATAAAATATATTTAAAAAAAAAAAAAAAAGAAAGAAAAATACTTTAAAAAAAAAAAAAAGCTGTCATTAAGGTACACAGGACCAGGAGCTCCTCCTGTACCAGCCTATGTACTTAAATAAGGATGGTGTGTCTTATACAGCAGACTTTAAAAATAGAGCCAAGGCTCTGGTCCCTGTGGCTCAGTTGGCTGGGTGTCATCCCATGAACCAGGACGTTGCCAGTTCAATTCCCGGTCAAGGCACATGCTCAGATTGCAGGCTCAACCCGAGGCAGCAGATCAATTTTTCTCTCTCTTTCTCCTTCTTCCCTCTAAAAATCAGTAAAAATGTATTTTTTTAAAATAGTGCAAAGTGTTCTCAGCATTTGTCCTATAGACAGAAGAAATGTCATAATGAGAAAAGCCTGGAACTTAGAGCCAAGATAACCCAAGTTCAAAGTCTGGCTCCACCACTACCAGTTAGTTTACCTGATCTTGTTCTGGACACCTGATCTCTCTTAGCCCATCTCCTCAACTCTACTTCTAGATAATAACAAGTATTCACTTTAGCAATAACCAGTATTCTTTTGGTCAAAATTAGAAGCTGATCTGAAACTTTTTCTGATAAAAAGCCAATTAGGGCCACTTTTGGAGAAGGAAGAAATCATCTTGTGGCCATTCCTCTAAAGATACAGTGAGATAGCCAATGTGCCTGTTGTTTAGAGACAAATCTTTGAATCTACAAAGATTACTTTTACTTTAGTAATGATATTTAAACAAAATACAAAGAAGAGATAGTGAAGACATCTGAGACGTCATCTTTACACAGGTCATACTCATAGCTATACAGGCACAAAAGGTACCACAAAAAGAGCTACTGGCCCAACCAGTGTGGCTTGGTGGTTAAGCATCGACCCGTGAACCAGGAGATTACGGTTCAATTCCCGGTCAGGGGACATGCCCGGGTTGCAGGCTTGATACCCAGTAGGGGGTGTGCAGGAGGTAGCTGATCAATGAATGATTCTCTCTCATCATTGATGTTTCTATCTCTCTCTCCCTCACCCTTCCTCTCTGAAATCAATACATTTTTTAGAAAAAAAGAACTCTTGCCCTAACTCCAAAACTCAGGACATGAGTGCAAAGTGCTAATATAAGAAGCACTCAGGTGAGTCATCAAAACCTAGTGCCCGGGTTGCAGGCTCGATACCCAGTAGGGGGTGTGCAGGAGGCAGCTGATCAATGAATGATTCTCTCTCATCATTGATGTTTCTATCTCTCTCTTCCTCACCCTTCCTCTCTGAAATCAAAAAAAAAAAAAGAAAAAAAGAACTCTTCTTGTACCACATCCAAAACTCAGGATATGAGTGCAAAGTGCTAATATAAGAAGCACTCAGGTGAGTCATCAAAACCTAGTTTCTGCACCAGGCAATCTGATCTCCTTAAAGCACATACATGTGCACCAGGCCTTACTGGGCTTCAACTAGGAGAATCAAGATTTCATATTCTGCACATGTCAAATTTGCAAGTCAGGCTCAGATAAATTTCCTGGTCAATGCTAAATGCAACCTAACTCAATACAAATGCTAAAATTCACTCCTTCAAACCATCTGATGTCCATAAGAGCACCAAACACTGACTTTTTAGATCACAAATTTAAAAGCACAAGAAATATACTGAATGGGCTTAAGGAAAAGGGGTGGGGGGAGAGGATAAAAATGTAGAATGGAGACTTGAAGAGCACTAGTCTCACCAAACATCATGTCTGACACAATATGCTGGCCTCAGAGTAAGTAGAGATCAGAACTGCAGTCATGGTGTCCCCTACCTGCCTCCCCGCATACCGCAGTGCAAGCTTCCCGCTCACCAGAGCCTGGACATCTTCTGGGCTAGAAAAAAAGACATACTTGGTCAATTGCTCCAGAACATCATGCTTGTAAGTATAGGCTTAGGCAAATTTCCTTTTCTCAGAATTCTACTGAGAATCAGCCCCACCCCTAAACCCATATGCCCCTCACACTGCAGAGGCCAGTCTGAATTCCTACACTCTGGGACAAAAATCAACAGTGAAGAGCAGAAAAACTCCAGCATTAAAAAGAAAGCAACAATGAACCTACCAAAAGTAATAGAACCAACAGGCAGAATAATAAGTGTAAGTCAAATCCCAACATAAGATCCAAAAAACCGGCCCAGCATGACTCAGTGGTTGAATGTCAACCTATGAACCAGACAGGGGTCCTCCAACTACGGCCCGCGGGCCACATGTGGCCCGCCGAAAACACTTGTTTTTTTACTTCAAAATAAGATATGTGCGGTGTGCATAGGAATTTGTTCATAGTTTTTTTTTAAACTATAGTCCGGCCCTCCAACGGTCTGAGGGACAGTGAACTGGCCCCCTGTTTAAAAAGTTTGAGGACCCCTGAACCAGAAGGTCAAGGTTCAATTCCCAGGCAGGGCACATGCCTGGTTGTGGGCTTGATCCCCAGTAGGGAGTGTGCAGGAGGCAGCCAATTAATGATTCATCATTGATGTTTCTATCTCTCTCTCTCCCTCTCCACTCCTCTCTGAAATCAATAAAAATATCTTTATAAAATAAAGAAGATCCAAAAAGAATCCCAGTAAATATCTCATTTACT
Source organism: Myotis lucifugus (assembly GCF_000147115.1). Lineage (NCBI taxonomy): Eukaryota > Metazoa > Chordata > Mammalia > Chiroptera > Vespertilionidae > Myotis > Myotis lucifugus. The sequence continues at coordinate 852,843 of NW_005871335.1, read as the reverse complement.
ACCCCAAAATATGGATAAATTATTTATTATTCTTTATAAAGATCTGTCATACTTTCTGTTGTCCCCTTTTTCTTAGGTCAAGGTTCAATTCCCAGGCAGGGCACATGCCTGGTTGTGGGCTTGATCCCCAGTAGGGAGTGTGCAGGAGGCAGCCATAGAGAGTTAGAAACATCGATGAGAGAGAAACATCGATCAGCCGCCTCCTGCACACCTCCCACTGGGGATGTGCCCGCAACCCAGGTACATGCCCTTGACCGGAATCGAACCTGGGACCTTTCAGTCCGCAGGCCGACGCTCTATCCACTGAGCCAAACCGGTTTCGGCGTTGTTGTCCCCTTTTTCAAACCTCTCCCTAACCTCTTCCTTAATCTACCCCCTGTTGGTCTGTAAGTTATTTTCTGGCCCTCTGTCCCATTATTACTCTTTGGAAAGAATAATTGCAGGATACTTCAAGGAGGCTTCCCATCTACTTCCACTAGCTATAGCTTCTGTGACTGTCCAGTCCCTGCCAAGCCATCTCTGACACAGCAGAAAACTTAGTTAAAAATCTGAATTCTCATATCCCAGAGTTAATTAATGTGCACCTACCTGTTGAGCATGATTTTGCACAACAACATGTACTTCAGAGAGGTGATGGCCTTGGGGCTATCAATGGAGTCATAACCCTCAAATGCCTCATAGAAATATGAGTATGCAGTTTTCCAGTCCTTCTCCTCTGCTGCGTGAATAATACCTAAGCATTGAAAAGAAAGGTGGAAGAACCACATGAGAACCACACAAGATCAGAGCTGGGAAGGGCCTCAGAAACCTATCCCAACCCCATCCACTTATTCCTGAGGTCAGGAAAGGATAAAGGACCTGTCCAAAGTCATTATCAGCTAGTGGCAAAGCTGGGATTAGAACCCATGTCTTTCTTTGGCTTCCCAGTTCAATGCCATCTTGCTAATATAAATTCTAAAGGAGTTAAGACCCAACTCAAAGAAGATCCTAAAGCCTGCAAACTGTAACATCTTCTCCATGCTTCTCACCCTTACTGCATGCAGTCCTATCTTTTGCAGCCACTAGGAAAGAACATCCTCCATTACATCACTTTCATAAGTCAGGAAGTTGACCCAAACATCCCTGCACTGCCCGAATGACTGATTTTAATAATATTAACCATTTCATTAAGATAGCTTTTCTAAGCTTGACATTTTTATATGTAAGCAGCTTTCATGGGGGAGAAAAAAAATCCAATCTCTTATATCCTCATTTGAAATATTTCTCATTTATGGATGTACTTTAGCCCAGTTGTGAGTTGCAACAGTACATAGATTTCACATAATGCCAAATCCATGAACTTAAATGCACACAGTCAAACAGTATTTATTTAGACTGACATATCACAGTCATCTAATTCTCTACTTCTTAGAGGTTGGGTTGCTCCCAATGAGCCTAACTTTGATTGAACCTGCTACTATTTCCAACCTATGCCATGACCTGGCATAATAGTACTTTTTAGTTTGGGAGCACCTAAGTCCTAAGAGTCTATATATCAGTTCTAACTCTGCCTCAGCCCCATCCATTTATTTACCACAGGGCTTTCCAACATTCTTCAAATCAAGGTACATGTAGTAGAGAGTATTCAGCATGCTGGAGTAAAAAGATGAAACTACTGACATGTGACCCCAAGGAATCAATGTTTCAGCACACTTCTAACCTACCTGTTACATACCTGTGTGTCTGGCACCCCAGCTGGGAACTTCCCCAGCACTTTACCCTACCCAAAAAGCCTTCCCCTCTGAGGCAGAAGGAATCAGATCCTCCTTCTACTAGTCTTAAACACAGAGGCCTGGAGAAAACCCCCCTTCTCTGAGGCCAAGGAGAGCTCCCTAAAGAACAGCCAACAAACTATTAACCCTGCTAAAACTAGGTAAGACAAATCTCCATTTTCCCATACCTCCCAGTGCAGAGCTAGAGGAGAACAGACCAGGCCCAAACTAAGACTAGTCAGAAAAAAAAAAGTAAAATACGCCCCCACCCCAAGATGGTATATGGTTTTCCCAAACTCATTAGTAAATAGGAGCCACATTAGGACATTAGGACTATGAGCATCATGGTTGGTGTGAGGTGTACTGTATTGTTTAAAAAGAACTAGACTGTCACTCATTCAACACAAATATTAATGAGAGCTTCCCCTGTGCCAAGCACTGATATAGCTACTATGGAGGAAACAAATACAAATGAGGTCCTCAAGGAGCTTGGTCTCACAGTGGGAAAGATGGTCACCAAAACAGAAACAAGGTTAGTACCTTAACATGTACAAAGAATATACCTTTCATAGGGAAGTCTGAAGTAAAGAAGACTTACTGGAGAGGGTTTACAGAGAAGACATCTAACCTGGATCTAGAAGGATAAAAAGGAGTTTGCCATGGGGACAAGACGAAAAGGGGAATTTTGAAGCAGAGTTGACAAAATATATGAAGGTCCAGAAGCAGAAGCACATGAAGTCATTTGATGAATAGGAATGAAAACCAAAGGTGATAATGAGAAGGATGCCTTCCTTTTTTTTAATCCTCCCCCAAGAATATAGTTTACTGATTTTAGAGAGAGATGGGGAGAGAGAAACATATATCAGTTGCCTTCTGTACTCACCCCAAGTGGGGATTAAACCCACAACCTTTTGGTGTATGGGACAACACTCCAACCAACTGAGCCACCCGACCAGGGCAGGATGCCTTCCTTTGGTTAAAGTATAATTTAGCCTGGAGATTACAGGGAACTACTGGAAAATTTTAAACAAAGAAGTTGCATGGTCAGATTTGTGTTTCAGAAAAATGACTTTGGCCCAGTAAGAAAGATGGACTGAGAAAAGTGACTAGGGACAGTTAGAACAGTAAAAGACTCCAGTGGCCTAGGCATCAATTAGAGCAGTGAATGTAGATGGAAAAGGAAGGGCTGATGTGGAGACAGACTCAACCTGATCTGGCAACTGAGTATGGACATGAGGGGTGAAGGAGAGGAAGGGGTCAAAATTACTCCAAAGACAACAGCTTGAGCAACTAAGTCAATGATGATGCCACTAACTAAAATAGGAGAGGCAGAAAAGAACAGTTTAAGGGGGAGGGGTTAAATAATGTTGGTTTTCAACATGTTGAGATTGAGATATAGTATGTATGTCCATTATGCAGCTGAAAATCTGGATCTGGAATTTAGGAGGAAGTTACTGGAGATTCAGATGAGACCATTAGTGTTATATGGCGACTAAAGCATGGGCAAAACATGGGATTAGAGAGGAAACAGGGAGAACAAGAAGAGAAAAAGAACTGAGAAAACAACACTGAGGAACACAGCAAAGTGTGACCAAGGATAATTATTCAAGGGAGGAGAACCAAAAAGACAGTGATACCAAAGAAGCCTAGCCCTGGCCAAGTGGCTCAGTGATTGGAGTGCGGGCTCATGCACTAAAGGGTCGACGGTTCAATTTCCAGTCAAGGGCACACCCCTGGGTTGCAGGTTTGATCCTTGGCCCCGGTTAGGGCGTGTCCGGGAGGCAAACAATCCATGTGCCTCACATAAATGCATCTCTCTCTTTCTCTCTCTCTCTCTCAACCATCCACCCTTCCTCCCTCCCTCCTCCCATCCCTTTCACTCTCTCTCTCTAAAAATCAATAGAAAAAATATCCTTGGGTGAGGATTAATCAAAAAAAGAGAAAGAAAGGAAGGAAGAAAAAGAAACCTAGAGAATTCAACAGGGTCAAAATCTCCACCATGCCCCTGCACACCACCCCCTTTCCCCAACAGAGGAGTCGAGAGAGATAAGAAAATAAGGATAGTCTTTCAACACTTTCAAGAAGCTTGCCAAGCAAAGGAGAGGACAGCAATTTAAAAAGGAGAAAGGACGGTGTTTTTTCAGCTGGGGTGGTTCAAAGACTGAGATGCAGAGCCACATGGAGAAGAAGAAAGACTACAGATTTAGAATGGAACAAAAGGACAAGTAGAAGGATCATTCTTGATAGAGGTTACAAATGTTTAGTGACAAATTCTGGCGAGGAAAAACAAGAGGGTTTAAATTAAAATGGCCTCCATTTCCTCTGAGAAATCAGATGCAAGTTCATCTCTTGACCATGAAGGAAGGGCATAATAAAAGAGCAGGGGTTTAAAGAAAGTGCCAAATTGGTCAAGGCTAGGTACTATGATAAAAACTACATTCATCATAATTTAATCCCCACTACAATCCTATGAAGAGGTACAATTTACAGATGAGTTACAGATAAATTACGTAACTTGCCCAAAGATAAATTAACTAACTAGAATTTGGCAGAACTAAAATGTCAACCTAGAAAAGTCGGTTTCTAGAGCTATTGCTCTTAACCTCTGAATGACAAAACATGCCATTTGATACTCAAAATACTCAAGAGGCAAGTAGGGCAGGTATTCTCTCTGTTACAGACATGGAAATTAAGACTACAGAAAGATAAGGGCTTAAACTAGTCTTCTGCCTTTAATTCCAGTGCTCCTTCAGTAATAATAAAGTATAACTAATAAAAGCTGCCGACTTCAAGTATTCTACTGCCAATGGCCTCCTAACCCCAACATTCACACACTCCATCAGAAAGCTATCCACTAAACTCAACTGAAATTCGGAGTGGGGGTGTCTTTTCTTAGCCCTGTTCTGAGGCCACTTGGAAAAGCCCAACATGCTTTACAAAGATCTCCAAGTGACAACAGACTTGGGTTAATCAATGTTAGAAAGAGCTGCCACCAGCCTGAGTAGTGACAAAGAAGGAAATTAAGGGAGCTTTTTAAACCTAAGTGAGAGCTCTCTAAGGTCTTGGCTCTAAAAATCAGGTTGCCTGGGCAACCATGGATAAACATGTTATTAATATATTTTAGGCAGTTAATAGCAAGTTAATAGAAGGGGGCAGCTAGTTAGAGAAAACCTTCTAATTGGTTTCTCTGAAGAAGGCTCAAGCCAAATCAGCCAATTTTATTCCCCAGCCCCAATCCCCCATTCCTTCCACCTGTGAAATAAGATGAGTTTTAAGAAAAAAATCCCATGAGTAGCTACAGGTATTACCTGACTGCATATCCAACGTGGCCTGCAATTTAGGGGGGCAGTAGATGGCATTTGCTGTGGTTCGAGCAGAGGTTAAGGCAGCTCGGGCTTTCGGCAAGTTGCTGAGGGCATGGTATGTTTTGCTTTCTAAAAGCTGTACTTCCACCAAAAGGGCTTTGTCATCCATCTTTTTCAACTCCCGCAACAGCTGAGAACCTGGAGGGGGAAAAATATTATGCCCCTTTCTAAGCCATACTCTTAATATCTTCATCCCATAGTATCACCCTCTCCCACCCTCATAAGAACACTCAGGATAAAGAAACCAGAAACCTGCCTGAACCCAAAAAGAGGTTTACCTACCTACAAGAATTAAATTTTGTTAAATGTGCTTTCTTCCAAAAGAGAAACACAAATCTCTTAGAAACTTTCTGTATTCTAAGGAGAACATTAGAGCCAAGAGCTCTATGAACTTACTTCTAAATTTTGAAATCTCCACCCTTATCCAATGATCTCACTCACTCTCTTTCTGTCCAGCAATCACAGACTACATAAAAATACCAGGCACTAGGGTTGGTGGAAGAAGGAAGGAGTTCTGGATATACCAATGTTCTCCAAATACACCTTACCTTCTTCCCCATCTCAGATGTGAAAAATCAAATCCAAATAGACTTGCATCAGACACAAAAATTAACTCAAAACGAGTCAAAGACCTAAATGTAAGATCTAAACCTATAAAATATAGGAGTAAAATCGTCGTGATCTTGGATTAGACAATGATCTCTTAGCAATGATACCAAAATCATAAGTAACAAAAGAAAAATGGGATTTAATCCAAATTAAATTGTGCTTCAAAGAAAACCACCAAGAAAGTGAAAAAACAACTCATAGGGTGGGAAAAATATATCTGCAAATCATTTATCTGGTAAGGGACTGGTATCCAGAATAAAAACACAAATAATCCAATTAAAAAATAGCAAAGGATTTGAATTGACATTTCTTCAAAACATACAAATGGCCAATAAGTACATGAAAAAATGCTTAATATTATTAGTCATTAGGGAAATGCAAATCAAAACCACAATGAGATACCACATCACGCCCACTAGATGGCTAAAATAAAAAAGACAGCCCTAGCTGGTTTGGCTCAGTGGATAGAGCATTGACCTGGCGACTGAAGGGTCCTAGGTTCCATTCCAGTCAAGGGCACATGCCCAGGTTGCGGGCTCAATTCCTGGGGGGGGAAGGGGCGTACAGGAGGCAGCCGATCAATGATTCTCTCTCATTGATGTTTCTATCTTTCTCTTTACTTTCCTCTTTGAAATCAATAAAAATATATTTTAAAAAATAAATAAAAGTATATTTTTTAAAAGGGGAATGAAGGGCTGCCATATGCTATAACATGGATGAACCTTGAAAACATTATCCTAAGTGAAAGAAGACAATCACAAATACCATATATTATATAATTCCATTTATATGAAACTAGAGGCCCGATGCACGAAAATTCATGAACTTGGGGAGGGGGCTCCCTCAGCCTGGCCCCCTCAGCCTGGCCTGCGCCCTCTCGCAGTCTGGGACCCCTTGGGGGATGTCCACCTGCAGGCTTAGGCCCACTCCCCAGGGTATCGGGCCTAAGCTGGCAGTCAGACATCCCTCTGGCAGCCCAGGAGCCCTCGGGGGATGTCTGACTGCGGCTTAGGCCCAGTCCCCTAAGCCACAGTCGGACATCCTTAGCGCTGCAGAGGAAGTGGGAAAGGCTCCCGCCACTGCCACTGCGTTCGCCACCCATGAGCCTGGCTTCTGGCTGAGCGGCGCTCCCCCTATGAGAGCACACTGACCACCAGGGGGCAGCTCCTGCGTTGAGTGTCTACCCCCTGGTGGTCAGTGCACGTCATAGCAACCGGTCGTGCCGCCGTTAGGGTCAATTTGCATATTACCCTTTAATTATAAAGGATGTCCAGACAGGCAAATCTACAAAGGCAGAAAATAGATTAGTGACTGCCTGGTGAGTGGGGGAGGTGATGGATCAGGGATTAATGGGAAGTGATAACTAATGAGTCCAAGATTTATATCTGGGGTAATAAAAATGTCCAGAAAATCAGATAGTGGCTTAATGGTTGCACAACTTTGTGAATATACTAAAATCCACTGGTTTGTACACTTTTTTTAAAATATATTTTATTGATTTTTTAGAGAGGAAGGGAGAGGGATAGAGAGCCAGAAACATCGATGAGAGAGGAACTTTGATCAGCTGCCTCCTGCACACTCCCCACTGGGGATGTGCCCACAACCAAGGTACATGCCCTTGAGTGGACTCGAACCTGGGACCCTTGAGTCCGCAGGCCGATGCTCTACCCGCCTAGCCAAACCGGCCAGGGCATGGTTTGTACACTTTTAAAGGATGAATTTTATGGTCTTTTAACTATATCGCAATAAAACTTTTTTTTTACATGCTACTATTTGTTAGAACCATATGAAATTGTCATTTTTGCAGGATAAAAATTGAATATTAGCAATTTCTTCAACTTAATAGATTACAAAAGCCATGGTCTTCCATATGGGAAAAATAATCCAGGATCTACCTATTAATTAAAAAAAAAAAACAACACAGCAGCAGGCAAAGATTTCAGGGTGTTTAAATACCACACAGGAGAAAGCCTTTAGATGGCCCACTCCAACTTCTATATATATTCACATCTAATTAATTTCTTTTTAAAAATAGATTTTAAGTATAATTATAAACAGATGTGTAAATGTGTTAAGACAGTAAAACACTTTGCAATTTGACTTTTCTATTCTCTAAATTTAAAAAATTAGTTCTAGTTAGTTTCTTAGAACTTCCAAATGGCATTTTTCCATGACAGATTCAGTAAATAAAGAAGGTTAAGCCCTGACTGGTTTGGCTCAGTGGATAGAGCGTCAGCCTGCAGACTCAGGGGTCCCGGGTTCGATTCCAGTCAAGGGCATGTACCTTTGTTGTGGGCACATACCTAGCGGGGAGTGTGCAGGAGGCAGCTGATCGATCTTTCTCTCTCATTGATGTTTCTAACTCTCTATCCCTCACCCTTCTTCTCTGTAAAAAATCAACAAAATATATTAAAATAATATTGTAAGGGAAAGAATATGGATTTTGGCATTAGAAACATTGGAAGTTTCTTTAGATTTACTGATTATTTCCTTTGTTGTATCTGGTCTATTGATAAGCCCATTACAGGACATCTTTTAAAAAAAAAAAAAAGAAGAAGGTTAAGCCTTCTTAGAAGAAGAATTATTAATGCATAACTAATAAGAGTAGTCAGGCTCTAAAATACATTCATTTAGCCAGCTAGGAGTCCTATTAATTACTACCAGCTACTTACCCAAATGCAATGCTTCCTGGTACCTCTTGGTATCAAAGTACAAAGACACTAGTCTTGCCTAGAAAAGAGAAAAGGCATTGACTGATGAAAGAAAGAAATCAAAGATTGATAGTCACAGTACTGTTACTGTTAAATATTCAAGTCCTGATGATAGCATCAAATTCAGTCCAAAAATATTTATCTAGCCCATAGTATTATCTCTTACTATGGGCAGTGACTATTAACTTTACGATGTTACAGCTTACTTCTCTAAGTTAGCAGGTCTGTCATAAAACTTCAACCAGAGCAATTCTCATGAGTGAGACTACTAGCAATAATCTTTGGGTGCCTAGATAACACAAAGTTGCAGAAAATACTTTTATCAAGAGGGTATTACTTACACTCATAGTCTGACTAATGCATAGAGACCTAAAAACAGTACTAATGTAGGCACATACCTCCAAAGCTTGGCGTAAGAATGTTCTTTTCTCTGATTTGGCCCATTCGATGCACTCTAAACACAACTCAACCTGCAATAGGGAAGAGACAGTACATGCAACATTATGTCCTCACATTTCTCCCACAAACTTTGCTTTGGAGAATAGCTTTAATTTCCACCTTACATATTACCCATGTTGCTCTATATAATGTCTCAGGGGACATGCCTTGATACACAGATCTCAATGTGTAATGGTTATATTATAATAGAGAACCAACTAGGCTTTTTACACCTGAAGTATCTTGATGCTTAGACTGTGCTCCTCTGGAAGAGTCTCACTGTTGAGGTTCCTCTTCCACCTTTCCCAGCAGAGACCCAGCATTTCCAATATATGTAGCCCTGGAATGTAGTATTCTATGATGACTGAGAAATTTTTAAGTCAGAAATTTCCCCCCAAATAGTTGCAAACAGTAACAATAATGTTTTAATGTGAATACACTGGTAATAAAGGGGAGAAATTCTCAGCCTAAGCACAAATGCCTTGTTCCTAACAGTTGCTTGTAAGACTCAAAGGGCCCAGCTGGCTCTTCCCTTTCAAATTCTAGTAAGTGCAACTAACAAATTCATCTAGCCCAGCAAACTTTAGCTTTTATTAAAGGGAGCAAATAGAACTTAGAATGAAACGAACACTTAAACAGGCTTTTAAGCTTTATTTATAGGTACTCTGAATCCCCAGTTCTATCTGCCACCTAAGCAGTGATGTAATGTGCAAAGTAACTGATTTAAAGTAGGGATCTATGCTAGATGGTCTAAATGCCATCAGGTATCCTTGACATATTAGCTTTGACAAAGTACTTATTAAGTACTGCAGTCTTACATTACTTCTGTTACTGCAAGTTTTGTATTAAAATCCTAATCAGAGCATAATATAAAATGAAATTGAACTTTCTGGAGAATTACTAATACAACAGGTTTTTGCTGTTACTATTGTTTTTCTTTTTTTAAATATATATTTTTTAATTTATTTCAGAGAGTAAGGAAGAGGGAGAGAAACATCAATGATTGGAATCATTGATCAGCTGCCTCCTGCACTGAGGATCGAGTTCGCAACCTGGGCATGTGCCCTTAACCAGAATCAAACCCAGGACCCTTCAGTACACAGGCTGACACACTATCCACTGAGCCAAACTGGCTAGGGCACAACAGGTTTTTCATGGAAATTCAAAGTACTCTTAAGAGATGTTGTAAGGAGAGAAAAGCAAATGGACAGTCCAAACTGACTCATCTTTTGCCTTTAAACCCTAAGTCAAAATTCAATAAATAAACGAATGGCTGACATTAAATGGTTATTTAGAGGATTCAACACTGAGATTCAATGAAACCTTTACAACTCATTGGAGCCCTCTGGTGGCTACTTTAATCTCCAACCCTAAACACAACTGACCTCATAAAAATTCTACAAAAACTAAAATAAAACCAAGCCAATCACAATTTCAGAGTTTTGAGTTATGTTCTAAAAGGTCAAACTCAAAGTAAGATTTCTGTTCATGACATGAATAGAACTAAAAATATTTTACTGTATAATTTAGCAACAAAAATACAATAGTCTTTTGTACTATACATCTTGAGGGGGCTACAAAAAGCTTACCATCAATTTTAACCAAGGAGCTTTTTCAAACAACACAAAAAATGAGTAATACCTAGGCTCCTGATTCAGTAGTCTAGAGTAGAGCTTGGCCACTGATGTATATTCCTAGTTAAAAACAAACAAACACTGAATTCTACTCCAAAATCTCACCTGTCCCCATTTCCCTGACAGTCCAGATGTTGAGTGACTCACCCAGGATTACATATCAGCATTGGGATCAGACCTGGACCCTATCTCTAGTGCTCGTTCTATGTCAAACCAGCCTTAAAAAATTCAGGTCAGTACAAACATTTCTTCTAGAGCACAGACTTTTGTACACATGAACATGAACTGCATGTCTGTTACCCATTACAGGTACATGATTTGCATTGTTTAGGACTATAATTGGTGCTTCAGTTCTAAGGGAATAAAATAAAGGCCCTTGTGCCACAGCTATTTTGTCTGAGGCTTTGTGCTTTGTTCATGCTAACCATGATTGATAAAGGGGCTAAGAATGCACACCCGTGCTTCTGGAGGAAGTCAACCCTTACTTGAGTACAAAAGCTTGAGGTGGTCAAAATTAGATATTTAAGTTTTAAGTCAATATATTTAACTATTTTTTTTAATTCTGTTAACTAAATTCCTATGGGGGAAAATTACTGTTCTAAGTCTAAAACTCTCTCTAGAACACACTCTTTTTTTCCATTAAAATAACTGTTTCAATAATAGGATTTTTGATGTAAGGTTTCTTAAAATGTACTATTTGTTTCAGTTAGACCCGTGGTCGGCAAACTGCGGCTCGCGAGCCACATGCGGCTCTTTGGCCCCTTGAGTGTGGCTCTTCCTAAGCCTGAGGAGTACCCTAATTAAGTTAATAACAATGTACCTACCTATATAGTTTAAGTTTAAAAAATTTGGCTCTCGAAAGAAATTTCAATCATTGTACTGTTGATATTTGGCTCTGTTGACTAATGAGTTTGCTGACCACTGAGTTACACTATAGCAAAAAAAAATAAAATAAAATAGCTTCCCATAGGCAATTTCCTAGAAAGCCCTGGAAGTTAAGGTAAATTCTGGGATTTCAGTTCATTATTTGGCAAGGATTTTGGTTCAGTTTCCTTTCTCTCCTCCTCAACCCAATTTTCTACTACCCTCTCCTTACCAACCACCCCACTCCCACTCCCCTGCCCAATCCCCAAACCCAATACATATATCCTCATTTTCTAAGCTCTAAACCATAGTACGGAAATTGACCCAAACCTAATCTGAATCGTATCAGCTTTCAGAAAAGAGCAAGCTGCAGACTGTTCTGCAGATCTATCTAACTTATGGTTAGTTCCCAAATAGAAAAAAAGCAAGGAAAAGCCCCTCCCCCATACTCTTGGTTTCAAACTCCCCAACACAAAAGTCTTAGCTCTAATAAAAGTGTTCTAAAACTTCCTATTTTGTCTCAGGCCTCAATACTACTATGAGAGCGATCCACCTGACTCGCTCCTCTATCCTTTACCATCACTCAATCAAAGAATTTTCTAAGATGAAGATTATATCCAAGTCAGAGACCTGTAGTCACCTAAATAAATGTAGTAACAAAGCTCTAGCAGGTTTGGCTCAGTGAATTGAGTGTCAGCCTGCAAACTGAAAGGTCCTGGGGGTTTGATTCCGATCAAGGGCACATGCTCAGGTTGTGGGCTCGATCCCCAGTAGGGGGCGTGCAGAAGGCAGCCAATCAATGATTCTCTCTCATCATTGATGTTTCTATCTCTTCCTCTCCCTCTCCCTCTCCCTTCCTCTCTAAAATTAATAAAAATATATTTTTAAAAAACAGTCCTGCTACAGCCCGGCCGGCATGGCTCAGTGGTTAAACATCGACCTATGAACCAAGAGGTCATGGTTCAATTCCTAGTCAAGGCATATGCCGGGGTTGTGGGCTCAATCCCTAGTGTGGGGCATGCAGGAGGCAGCTAATCCATGATTCTCTCTCATCATTGATGTTTTTATCTCTTTCTCTCCCTCTCCCTCTCTGAAATCAATAAAAATCTATTTTTAAAAAAAAGTCCTGCTACATGGATGAAGACCAGCTCTCAATAAAAAGCTATAATGATCATCCCCCCCCCAAAAAAATCAGCCTATACTTAGCACTAAAATGGCATAATGACCTAATACCTAAGAGTGTTTCCTTTCACCCTAGGAAAAGGAAGAAAGCGTTCTACTTGACAAAAATGTAATATACAAATAAACAACAGCAATGTACAAACACAGTTAAGGGAGAGCCTTACCAGACATGGAGCCACATGATATAAAGGCCAGTAAATCACATCAGACAATGATAGGTGAGTACTAAATTATGATTTGGAAAGATTTCCATAAAGAAGTAGGAGAACTGACTGTTAATGCAGTTCTAGCCACTAAGTCAGCTCTATGTTATGGGAAGGGACAAATTCCAGGAACCAGTGTACAAAGGAGTGGCTTGGATAATTATCTTTTTCTGCCTAAAAAGTTCCAACTAACATTTATGGGTTTGTTTCAAGCTATCATTTAGTCAGCCCATTCTAAAGGCACCCTATTTCAAACAAAAGATGGTGCCACTTTCTCATGAGAACAAAGTACAATTTATTTTATTTATTTTTTATTGATTTGAGAGAGAGAGAAAGGAAGGAAGGATAGAAATAGAAACATCAATGGGCTGTCTCCTGCACACTCCCTCCTGGGGATCAAGGCCAAAACCTGGGTATGTGCCCTGACTGGGAATCAATCCAGTGACCTCTTGGTTCATGGGTCAATGCTCAACCACTGAGCTACACCAGCTAGGCACAAAGTACAATTTAAAAAGAACATAGTTCTGCCAGAAACAAATTAATTTGAAGACTTCTCTACAAATAAAGTTAGTTTATGTCATTTAAAAGACATGATTTCAAAGTGGAATCTAAATGTCCTAGGTTTCTGAAATGCCTCATTATTTACTCAATATGCTACTATGCCCTTTCATACCTTTTAGTTTTACACCCAGAGGCCACAGCAAACAATTATTCCTACAGATTCAAGTAACCACAATATACTCTGCTTGAATCTGCCACTTTTTACAGAATAAGTTTTAACTTTGATAGTGTCTCCTTCCCCTAAATTGCAGTAAATACAGCTATCTTTGAAAAGATTGGAAGAGGCTCAGTGAATCCAAAGAGGCACTCTTCAAACACAGGTCAGGGTCTAAGTCTGAACTTGTAGAGGACATGTACAGATACACCAGGGCCTTCCGCACACGACACACAAACAGATGGATACTCACCCCTCAAGAAAGACATATACTCGGTACAAAACATGCTAAGAAGGGATGCCTCAAGACTTAATTAATGCTCACAAGCTTTGTGACACAGAATGAAAGGTACCATAGACACAGAAAACATTACAAAAGTGTGGCAATACAATACCTCAAAAGCAAGAATCAGTTTGTGACCCTGATGTAATGAGGATTCCAGGGACCACTAACAATCTCCACTTACAAAGCAAAGCATGGAACAGACCCAAAGTATCAAATGCCCTGGAACAAAGAGAAACTGACATGATAAGTCCTGAGCTGTTCTCCCAGCTGTTCCTTCTACATGAGCACCACAGTGCAGGCACTGCTTTCACCAAAACAGACTTTTTTAAAATAATGTCTACCTTCTGTCATTAAAACATCTTACCTCCTGCCCTGTAGCTGCTTCCATATCAAGAAACAGATCCAGAAGAGATCTGACAAGGCGAGCTGCTTTAGCCTTGCTTATGGAATTCAAAAAGGGTCGCACATACTTCAGGAGTCCTCCAAGCTCTGAATGAAGGCAATTCAGAAAGGAAAAAAGTAAACATCAATATTAGGAACAAAATACCCATTTAAAAGATAACCCAAGATTATAAAATCAGTACTTACGTCACTGGAATCAATCTAAATGAAAGTTAGTAGGAATTTAAAGCACTCTTACAAGTAGGAGTAGCAAAAATAAGCTAACAACATATACCAAATTTGTACTGTTCTATTCCCCACTCAACCACTGGATTACTATAAGGGCCTTGGGAAAAGCTCATCTCTCTGCCTCACTTATCCATTTTAATGAAAGATAAACAGCAAAGTACTCATACTCCCAGAGACAAGTTTGCTAGAACACAGAATATGCTGTGCCTCTGCCACCTTGGACAGGTTATAGGAGTTGTTTGTTTTTAATTTTCAAATCAGCCTTAGCAGTTCCCCCTGAACAGAGATTTCCAATTCCAGGCTCCCTTTTTCCTCCCTTCCCCAAGTACTCCCCAGCTTAGCCTTTTAGCAATATCAATTCCCAGGCACTCTTTTGAATAAACTTTTTACATAAAAGTTAGGGTGTTTTTCCCTTTTAATATTCCTCATTAATCTTCAAAAAGTAAGTCTTAAACTATGATCAAAAAAGGGGCCCACCATAAAGGTTTCCCCCTGTATAAGGAAAGAAGTGATACAGTAATTCTAAGGGAACATCATTATCAGAAGTTTCTAAAAATTAGAGAATATTTCAAGTGACAAATAAGGAAGTGCTTCTGAAATGTAGGTTAAAATTACTATAGTGCCATTGCCTCTTTATTATTCTCCAATTGTAGACTCACCCTCCTGAGAACTCTAAATCAGGGCAAGCAAACTTCACCCTCCTGAGAATGCTAATTCAGGGTCCTGAAATCTTCATCTGCCTGAAAAGTCACGGGATGCATGGGACTGTGTCAGGTACAAAAGGAACCTTACAGAGTGGAAAGGTTCATCTTTCTCTTGCCAATACTGACCTTTGATTTCTACTGTCTAAGATTTTCCCCCCATTCGCACTCCTGCTCTCATGCTTCACTCATGCTGCATTCCCATCTGGAATTTCTCCCCATCCTCTTAACCTAGGTGAATCACATGTCTCTTTAGGTCCAACTAAAGTCCTTGTAAGTCTTCCAAGCCAACTCCAGACTACATTGATTTCTCACCCTCAAAATCACTCTGCATTTATGCAAATTCCAATTATATAATCATAGCTTTTAAAAGCAGTCTAGTGCGATGTCTCTTCTCCCACAGCATTACCTACTATGCTTGAACAATTCTGAATAATCTTGACCAGGGGTCCTCAAACTTTTTAACAGGGGGCCAGTTCACTGTCCCTCAGACCGTTGGAGGGCCGGACTATAGTTTAAAAAAAAAACTATGAACAAATTCCTATGCACACTGCACATATCTTATTTTGAAGTAAAAAACAAAACGGGAACAAATACAATATTTGTATTTGCATGTTGCCTACGGGCCGTAGTTTGAGGACCCCTGATCTTGAGTGACAGAAATGTTCAGAAAACAAACTACTCCAATGTTGGTCAAACTAAATTTTTTTGGAACATGAGTCTATACCAGGGGTGGGCAAACTTTTTGACTCGAGGGCCACAATGGGTTCTTAAACTGGACCGGAGGGCCGGAACAAAAGCATGGATGGAGTGTTTGTGTGAACTAATATAAATTCAAAGTAAACATCATTACATAAAAGGGTGCGGTCTTTTTTTTTTAGTTTTATTCATTTCAAACGGGCTGGATCCGGCCCGCGGGCCGTAGTTTGCCCACGGCTGGTCCATACCCTCCTTCCAAGTGGCTTCAGAGATTTGATGACAACTACGTTTATATCTCCCTAACTTTCCCTTTCTCCAAGCTAAACATCTTTACCTGTTTCAACTGTCCCTCCAATGTCCTGGTTCCCAGATTCCTTGTCACCTTAGTTGCCCTTTTCTGAATAAAGCAATCGATGTGTTTTTCTCACATCGGTATTTCTGTCTTTCCCTCTCTGTTCCACTCTCTCGAAAATCAATGGAAAAATATCTTTGGGCCCTAACCGGTTTGGCTCAGTGGATAGAACATCAGCCTGCGGACTCAAGGGTCCCAGGTTCGATTCCGGTCAAGGGCATGTACCTTGGTTGCGGGCGCATCCCCAGTGGGGAGTGTGCAGGAGGCAGCTGATCGGTGTTTCTCGCTCATCGATGTTTCTAACTCTCTATCCCTCTCCCTTCCTCTCTGTAAAAAATCAATAAAATATATTAAAAAATATATATATCTTTGGGTGAGGCTTAAAAATAAATAAATAAAATAAAATAACCAGTAAGTAGGTCATAGTAAGCACTCAAAAACTGTTTTGTGTGTATTTTTTTAAAAGACTTTTGGTCATTTTCACTGTTTTTTTTTCCTTTTTTAAAATATATTTTTATTGATTTCAGAGAGGAAGGGGGGGGGGGGGAGAGAGAGAGAGAGAGAGATTGAAACATCAATGATAAGCGAGAATCACTGATCACCTGCCTCCTGCACGCCCCCTACTGGGGATCGAGCCTACAACCTGGGTATGTGCCCTTGACCAGAATCGAACCCAGGACCCTTCAGTCTGCAGGCCGATGCTCTATCCACTGAGCCAAACCAGCTAAGGCTATTTTTCTTATTATAGATATTTTAAGTAAGATAGAGACCCACAGAAACATATCCTCCCAATTTCACACAACTTTCTATTGATTTAGCCTAATAATTTGTCATCCTTAACTGGGAAAGATTTTAGTTCTCAAGTTCAAGAAGTTTTGCTATCTTACACCTAACATTCTCTTGGATAACAACATAATTTGGGGGAAAGTAATTCATGAGGTCACCTACCAGAGCTTAATCCATTCTAATCAGATAAACTCTAAATTCACTGTAAGGTCACCAAAAATCATCCATTTTAAGTTTAAGCAGGCTTCTCTGACTACTATTACCACTTTACTAGTCAAAGGCCCTTCATGGTCAACAAGAATCTTATTCTAAGGACATACCCATCACCATTTGAAGCCTAGAAAGTCAATGGTTCAATCACAACTAGAATGTTTGGGCAATGACATGCACAAAGACCTAGGTATCAATTAAGAAATCTTGGGAAGGCTCTTCCCATGTAATGTCTGACCCATCCTGTAGCAGGAAAAAAAGGACATTAAGTTACTTACTTCCATGCAAAATCCCTAGTCATTTCCACACTGGGAGCCTAAAGTCACTACCTTAAATAAATCAGAGCTGCACAGTGAAATCACTGAAGACTGCTCTGCTATTGCTGCTGCCTGTATGAATGGGAATACAGCTAAAATTCAAACCACAAACTAATCCCAGATCATTAAATCTAAGAGGAACAGCTTTTCCTGCAGCTGCAGAACAAAACTCTCCCATGAAAGAACTGAATTTGAAGGCAACTTAACCTCTTGCTAAAAAAGTGAAACTCCTATGTTCCTTCACTCCAACAAAAAATTGCAGCTTCACCCAGCATGACAGGTAAAAGGAGAAAGCAATCCATTTGTAACACTTACCTGCAGCTTGTCCAGTCTTCGCCAGGAGAGACCCCAGTTCCAGGATGCTCTGCTCTTTGACCTGCACTGCCTCCTCATCATTCTCCTGGATGTCACGCTTCACTGGGAGAAGAAAATCAAAACCTCTTAAAATTCTGACAAAAAAATGCAAACTAAAGGAAATTTCACCCTCACAAGGCCAATTACAAACTCAGTTACCAAAAGACAAATTCGAAAGCTTAAAAAAAAAGTAGAAAAATCATGTACATCATAATAGACTCTTCTCTTTTATTTTAAATGTGCCTTTCATTCTATCAGACTTTCCCTTGCCCACATACACTGAGATTTCTGTTGCAGTCATTTGGTTAAGACAAAATTCAAACAAAACAAGTTCTTCATACTCGTGGTAGTAAGCCCCAGGCTAGGCACTGTTTTGTGAAAATATTCAACATATCTGTGCATTTACCTGCCACAAACTAAAATCAAATGACCACGTTACTAATGATTATAAAGTCAAAAGTCTTTCAATAAACCACCCTACTGGTGTGCTCAGTGGTTAGAGCATCAGCCCGCACATCAGAGTGGTTGGTTTCATTCCTGGTCAAGGGCACATACCTGGGTTGCAGGTTCGATCCCCAACCCAGGTTGGGACATGTGCAGGAAGCAATCGATTTCTCTCTCTCTCCCTCCCCGCCCCTTTTTCCCTTCCTCCCTCGCCCCCTTCCCACTCTCAAAAAAAAAAAAAAAAGTCAATGGAAAAAATATCCTCAGGTGAGGATAAATAGTCACCCAGTAAACTTTATGCCCGTGAAAGCCTCCGCTGACGGGTGCTAGGGGTACGCAGCTCTACAAAGCCATTCAGGAAAAACAACCCTCTCAAAGCTCCAGTGTGATCGGTAGGAGGGAGGCCGCTTCCTAATAGACTCAGGACCTGTTAAAATAACTTTGTGCTATCTGTTCCACCTTCGACTGCTCATAACTAGTCTACATCCGGAACACTGAATAGCCTCTCCAAATGTGTAGAGGTAATTTGAGTGAGCATCACCAGTTACCACTTGTCTTACAAGCGTCATGACTTGACAGAAACCAAGACTTTGCTTCTCCATCATGGAGTCTGGGAAAAGTAGGGCTGTCAACCATCCTGACTCCAGCTCTGACAGGGACGCTTTCAGGGAACTCTCTCCTGGGTAGTGGGCAAGCAAGAGATCCTCCCCTTACAGTTTACCGTAATTCCCACTTCATAAAAGACAAAACGCTAGGCACGAAAAAATTTAAACCTGTGCTGCTCACAGTTCTAAATGTGAGTGTGTGTACACAGAATAAAAATACATATGCAACAGGGGTTGCAATGGCTCTGGCTCTGCAATTGCAACCGATAAGTCAAGATCAGAACTTCCAAAGGAAACACCCTATATTTACCAGTATCATCCACTCACAAATGCTCCTTAGCTCCCCGGAGGAGGCCCCCTCTGTCTCCAGGACCCCCAAGGATAAAGACATCAAGACCTTGTCATTGTCCTTCCTCCATGCAGCTAGGAATACCAAATTTCAGACCAGTCAGGCAACAGAAAAGCCAACCTCCCGGAGGTCCACATACACGTGCGTTCTCCTACTACTTGTTGATCCGCATCAAATCCGCTCCGGCTACGTTAGAAGACCGCACTCCTGCGTGTGCCGTGCAGAGCTGGCTCAGGCCCTAGTCCTAGCTGAACCCGTCATGATTGCACATGAAAAGCATTTGCTGTCATCATGCCTTTATCTCTGTTCACACCTGAAGCCTAGTAGAAACCTGTCGGAAGGGGCTGGCCGGGGCTCCCACTGCAGTCTCCCCGCCGTGTGCCAAGTGTACGACCACTCACTATGCCGGGTGTTCAGGAATTTTCCTGCCATTCTCCCAGCGACGGGCAGCCGGCCGGCCCCCGAGTTCCCTGAACTCCGCGGCGCACAACTAACTCCCCAACTCACTTCCAGCCTTTACAGGGGAGAGGAGGGCGATGAGTCACCTCCTCCGGCCCGACGGTGCCACCCCAACATCGCGCTCTTTACACCCCACCCGGGGGCCAAGGATCGCGGCGGCCACCGCCTCACCCCCAGTGCCAGCCCGCGGCGTGTGCCCCCTCGGGTCTCCCCCCAGCAGGAGGAGGCCCCCCTCTCCCGCGGAGCCTTCCGCCGCGGGTCCGGGGAGCAGCGGCAGCTCCCAGCGTCCCGTGCAAGGGAAACTCCGAAGAAGAGCAAGCGCTCGCGCTCCCGCTCCCACCCGGACCTGGCGGTGCTGATAACGACGGCGGAAAATGCCTGTCCACAGCGGGTCTCGCCCGGGCCCTTCCCCTGGAGGGTCTCCGACCGGGCGGCCCGGGTGGCAGCAAGCACGCCGCCGGCGCTGCTCCGGGTCCCGGCGGCTCGCTCGGGCCGGAGCGGGAGACAAGTCCAGGGAGTGGTGCGGCCCCGGCTCGGCCCGCTCTCCCGCCCCGCGCGGAGCCCACGGTGAGTCAGCAGCCCGCCAGCGGACGCCGGGGCTGTCTCGGGGCTTCCCGCCGGCGTGGGACCCCGGGGGCTCCAGGGAGCCCCGAGCGGCCTGTGCCCCCGGCCCGGCCCCCCTCACACACACAGTGAGTCAGCAGCGCCAGAACCGGCTCGCCCGGCCCCGCTCCGCCGCCGCCGACCGACACCGGCCGCGCGGGGACAGCAGGGCCCGGGAGGGGGCGCGGCTGCCTTTACCTATGGAGTGGAGGATGTCGATGGAGGCCTCCCGGTCGGTGCTGAGTAGAGACTGGGCTCTCTGGAACTCTACCACCGCCGCCGCCGCCATCTTACAGCTCTCACACTGTCCGGGCCGCGGCCGACGCCGGAAACACACGCCCGGAAGACCCGCCTCCGTGCCCCTCCCCCCAGGTGGCTCCCCCTCCTCCCCTCCCAGAGCACCACGGGAGTTGTAGTCTCTACGCCCGGCGAGAGGGGTGAAGGGTGAGGATGAGAGCGGGGCTGCTCGCCGGTGGGCGGATGGCTCCCCGACACCGCCTAGCGGCCTGCCCGCGAGTGAAAGAGGACGTGCCGAGCAATGGGAGCTCAAGGCCAGTGAGTCCCCAACCACCCAAAAAAGGTCTCAGCCCCGGTTCCCCCCCATCGCCCTTGAGAGGGGTATTTGAGCACCGGGCTTGGTATCCATTGAAAGCTCTTTTCGCTTTCTTTGCAGCTTCTAGGTTTAATCATTCGCTCAGGGCCATAAACAATCTTATAAAGTGCTCACATGTGGCTCACAAAGAACAGCACCATTCAAATTCGTTCAAGGGTCTAACGACACTTGTGGGAGGCACACGCGCGCGCGCACACACACTTTCCGGGCTAGAATCCTACAGAATGCTGGCCAGCCTGTGATTAAATCCACCAGTGTTGGAGAACAGTGATGTCAGAAAGTGAAATATCATCTTTGCCCCCACGCACCAAATAATTTCCTCGCGGGAGTCACACCGAAGCCTAACAGCTACCCAAATTCCCCAGCTCAACAAAGAAAAAGCGGCCCTGGCTGGTGTGGCTCAATGGGTAGAGCGTCGCCCCCGCGTACTGAAGGGTGCGCGCTGGATTCCCGGTGAAGGGCAGCTACCCGAATTGTAGGTTCGAGATCAGCCCCTGTCCGGGGTCCTGCGGGAGGCAACCAAACGATGTGTTTCACATCAATGCGTTATCTCTCTCTCTCTCTCTCTCTCTCTCTCTCTCTCCAGCCCCCTCCCTCCCATCCACTCTCTCTATTAATCCAATTAATATTTAGACAGTAATTTTCACTAATTTATTTACTCGCTATTTCTTCTTGTATCTCATTTTCTTTCATTTCTCTTCGTAGAGCATGTATTCTATCAAAAAAAAAACGACTGAAAACGGACGTAGTCCATAGGCGCATCCTTCGCATGCACCTAGGTTGTTGGAGCGTTCCTAGGGCCAGGCAGATGTTTCACTTCTGGATAAAACAGACCCTGGACTCTTGTCCCCAGGAAATCTAACTAAAAGAACTAAAAAGTAGTTATTTCAGAGTGAGTCTATGGGTGGCAAATTTTCTAGGCTTCGGTGTGCCTCTAATTATTCATACTTACTCCCCAAATTTGAGAAGTGGTTTGGCTGGAATAGAATTTCTAGTTGTCACATTTAGTTTTCTTTCAGCACTTTGAAGAAAGTGTTTGTAAAACTGGAAAGCATAATTCTGTCTTAAATAAGAGAGATGTGACACAAAAAAGATAAGTCTCTTGTTGAAGGAAGCAATCTGTGCACCTAAAAATACTTTGATTATACAGGATTTATAACATGGTTTGCCATCCTCTGTAGCGATAAGAAATGCAAAGATATAGAATACATATTTACAACTCAGCCAGCTAAAGAAAGAGCCTTGATCAAGCAGAGTGAAAAGTCTCAAGCTAAATTTGACATGTTCTTTTGATACCATAAGTTATAGCCCTCCTTGCTCTGCTCCTTGGCGGAGATAGTATATCCTTGAGATATCAAAATATTTTATGTAAAATCTTTTTTCCTCAACATGTGAAATAAAATCCCCTTATCCCAGTGTTAACTCCAAAGCTTACAAACTATGTTTTAAAGAATTGAATAAAATCAAAACATCAAAAGTAAGAAATATTGGTCCAAGAGAGCATAGAGGGGATACATGGTGATGGAAATAAATTAAATTTAATTTAAATTTTAAAAAGAAATATTAGGCCCTAGCCGGTTTGGCTCAGTGAATAGAGCGTCGGCCTGCGGACTGAAGGGTCCTGGGTTTGATTCCGGTCAAGGGCATGTACCTTGGTTGCAGGCACATCCCCAGTGGGGGGTGTGCAGGAGGCAGCTGATTGATGTTTCTCTCTCATCGATGCTTCTAACTCTCTATCCCTCTCCCTTCCTCTCTGTAAAAAATCAATAAAATATATTTTAAAAAAATAAAAAGAAGTATTAGTTTATAACATATGCCTATTACTACTCATCCAAATTATAAATGGTCTCAATTATTTATGCTTTTTCTCTGATTTTCGCTCCAATGTAGCACCATCCCTTGGTATTGTTTAGGGAATAATGACAAGAAAAATAGTCTGTACATGTTCAGTACAGATATAACCATTCTAACCATGGTAGGCCTAACTACATAGTACATGTCAGCCACAATGTAACTTCCCTCCCCCGCCAAATATTTTCAATCTGCGATTGCTTGGGTTGGTTGAATCCCCAAATGTGACACATGCGGACACTTAGCAGAGGGCCAGCTCTATGGATAACTTGTAAAACGAGGCAAGGAGAACAGTTCAGTTTTCTGGTCTCCCTGAGGTATCAAGCTTGAGTTTAAAGATACATCCTGAAGTTTTCTGAAACAAGAACACACACTGATGCTGTTTTTTCCATATGTTCTACTGTTTCTCATGTCTGCTGTTACAGATGAAAGTCAGATGGCAATCTGACTTTTATTCTTTCTCAGTAATCTGCTTTTCTCTCTGATAACTTTAAGAATGTTTTTTATTTTTGATTCTCTAAAATGTCATTATTACATTATTTTGTTTGTTTTTTCTTTTTTAACATATGTTTTTATTGATTTTAGAGAGAGGGGGGGGAGAGAGAGAAACATCGGTCGGTTGCCTCCTGTACACTCCACTACCAGGGATTGCACCCACAATCTGGGTATGTGCCCTGACCAGGAATCAAAACTGGTGACCCCTAGGTGCACAGGACGATGCTCAACCAACTAAGCCACACCAGCCAGGGCTGTTTTTGTTTTTTTTCTTATTTATTCTGTTCAGCACTTGTCTCCAAATCTATAAGTGCAAACAAAATTCAAGTTTTAAAAAAAGAATAAAAATACTCTAAAATATATATTAAGGAAAATGAATGGTTTACATAACCTTAAAAAAGAAGAATAATTGGCCCTGGCTGGTGTGGGTCAGTGATTAGAGTGTTGGCCCTGGGTTGCTCCCTGTCGGGCGCCTATGAGAGGCAACCAATCGATGTGTCTCTCTCACATGGATGTTTCTCTCTCTTTCTCTCTTTCTCCCCTCCCTTCCTCCCTTCCAGTCTCTAAAAAAATCAATGGAAAAAAATATCACCAGGTGAGGATTAACAAAAAAGAAAGAAAAAAAAGAAAAATAATTGGGGAAAAGGAGGCTTGCTCTACCAGATATTGAGACATATTGCAAGGCCATAATTTGCAAAAGACAAATGGAACAAAAATAGAGAACGCTAAGAAGGACCCATTTACATATAGGCACCTTCCATACAATGGCAATAGATCACTTCTTAGGTGAAGTAGGAAAAACTGGATCACTACCTAACATCATCAATAAGAGTGAACTTCAGACGAGTTAAGAAACTAAATGTGAAAGCGAAACTACAAAGCTGACTGAACAAAATGTAGGATGAACTTTGTGACCTAGAGTAGGGAAGAATTTACAACTCCAAAAACACAAACCAAACGGGAGAACTAACAAGATTTGATTGCATGAAAACTATTTCTATCCCTGCAAGATACCACATAAACAAAGTTAATAGGTTACAGGATGGAAGGAGGTATTTTCAATGTCTAAAACATATAGGGGATTAACATCCAAACATACAAGGCCTGGCCTGCGTGGCTCAGTGGTCGAGTATCGACCTATGAACCAGGGGGTCACAGTTGATTCCTGGTCAGGGCACGTGCTCAGGTTGGGGGCTCGATCCCCAGTAGGGGGCATGCAAGGGGCAATGACGTTTCTGTCTCTCTCCCTCTCTCCCTTCCTCTCTGAAATAAGTAAAAGTATATTTTTATAAAAATACAAGAACTCCAGGGTCATCTTTCTTTCAGCATTGCTTTTGTCTCTCTGTGGTTGCGAGAGGGCCACTGTGGCTTCTGGGCGTTTCTCCTCACACACCTGCACAGGAAAGCAGTTGTTCCTTATGCATCTCTGGCATTGTGGAGAAATACCTTTCTGCTAGGTCCTGTCAGGTCCCCATGATCAGGACTCGGTCACACAGCCAGGCCCCAGCTGCGAGAGTGGCCGGAAAAGCAATGTGTGAGCATTTTCAGCCTCCATCGTGGGAGACAGGCTGTGCAACAGGAAGAAGGGCTGGAGGAGTGCAGTTGCTGAAATAACAGAGAACATTGCCATATCTGCCCTCCAGGTCTCCACTTTCTCTTGTCACTGCTATCGGACTGATGTTTGCACTTCCTGCTCGACCTTCCATGGCTTTCATACTTCCATTTTCTTACTGCATCTGAGAGAATCTGTACAGCTAATCTTCCAGTGCGCTGTTCACTCTTCAGTGTATCGATTCTGCCATTCAACCCATCTTCTGAGTGTTTCTTTCAAACATTATGCTTTAGATTGTCAAGTTCTCCAATGTAATTCATCTTTATAATACCTATTCTCACTTCATGGATGCAATAGCCTTGCATCTCTCTGATTATATTAATAATGCTTATTCTAAGGGTTTGTTTCAACTCCATTAGCTATGTTCCCTCAAGTAAAATTCTTCTGTTTTTTAATTTTTTATCTATTTATTTTTTCACTCTATTTCAAGGTGCTACTCAAGTATTTGGGGATTCTTTACCATGGGCCTTTTTTTATTTTTCTCAGATCCCTACTAAACTGAAATTTTCTCAACTTGGGGTGTAGTTGAGGGATGCAGATTGGATTGCTGGAGCTTTAAGCACTCCTCCTGTCTCCCTGATATTGAGCCACTGGAGACACTGCTCTAGTTCTGAACCACTGCTCCTGCCAGGAGATAGAGGTAACACTTGTATGACCTCCGGAAAGGAGGATGGAGGGGGATGCAGGAAAGATAGGCCTGGAGGCTGCCACTGTACTGCCTGGCTCCCACAGCGAGGCTTCCCCCACCTCCCACAGGAGAACGGAACTCCTGCCTCTTGTGGGAGTAGCATAGGAGGATTCCCACAGGCACATGGACTGTCACCATCCTCTTTCATTCAGCCCCATCACGAACTTCTCACAATCTCTGATAACTCATCTTGTTTTAGAGCACATGTATGAATATATTAAATGCATTCTCCACGCCTCCCCCCCATCATTTCTAGAGTCCCGGGAAAAGGACAGAAAGTGTGGGATGTGCTCAGTCACCATTTTGGACCAGGAACTCTTCTGTAAAATTCAAGTAAAATATTGTTTTTGTTAAAAATCATATATATATATATATATATATATATATATATACACACACACACACACACACACACACACACACACACACACATATATATATTAAAATATATTTTCATTTAGTTTAGAGAAAGAGACGGGAGGAGGAGAGAGGAGAAAGATATCCATTGGCTGCCTCCTCTGACTTGACTGAGAATGGAAACTGCAACGTGGGTATGTGCCTTGACCTTGAACTGGTGACCTTTCAGTGCACAGGATGCCGTTCAACCAACTGAGCCACACCGGCCAGGGCAAAAATCATCATGTATATTTAATTTGTATTTTTCTATCTTGTCATCCATCTGTCCTATCTGTATCTATCTATCTATCTATCTATCTATCTATCTATCTATCTATGAGCCTAAGTGACTGAATGATCCATCTGTCCTATCTGTATCTATCTATCTATCTATCTATCTATCTATCTATCTATCTATGAGCCTAAGTGACTGAATGACTGGTTGCCACGACACGCACTGACCATCAGGGGCAGACACTCAACACAGGAGCTGCCCCCTGGCGGTCAGTGTGCTCCCATAGCCAACCTCCTGCAGCCCCTCCCCCTGGCTGCCAGCCTCCCGATCAGCCCTAATCGGGGTGGTTGGCTAACCTCCCCCATTTCTCCCCCCAGCTGGCCACGCCCTCCCCCATTGGCCTGATTGCCAGCCAGGCCCAGGAACCCCACCCATGCATGAATTCGTGCACCAGGCCTCTAGTATATACATAAAAGAGGAGATGTCTGGAATGCTTTTAACTTAATATTTAAATAGTTATTTCTGGGATTCAGAGTGATTTCCTTTCTAACTTGTACTTTGCTGCATTTTCTGCATTTATAATAAACATATAACATTTTTACAAAGAAATTTATTCTTTTTTTTAATATATTTTATTGATTTTTTACAGAGAGGAAGGGAGAGGGATAGAGAGTTAGAAACATCGATGAGAGAGAAACATTGATCAGCCGCCTCCTGCACATCTCCTACTGGGGATGTGCCCGAAACCCAGGTACATGCCCTTGACCAGAATCGAACCCGGAACCCTTCAGTCCGCAGGCCGACACTCTATCCACTGAGCCAAACCGGTTTCGGCAAGAAATTTATTCTTAAAAGCATGCTAAGGTTGTGGGTGTTGGGATTACAGTTAATTTTTCATTTTGCATTTCCCAATTTCAACTGGGTACCTGCATTTATATTTTTAACAAAAAGTTTAAATGGTGACTACTTCAAAATTGAGAGACATCAAGGTGGGTAAATAGTTCAATAGTACCATGAAATATACTAGAAGAGTTAAAAAGTATTGATCTTTTCAAATAGGAGTGGTTGAATCTTCATATTTTAATTTAGGTAATAACATTAATTAAATATGTACAGATGGGAAACACCTATATTGGGGCTTTTACAGTTAAGTTATAAGTGCAATCAAGTCACTCTTCTGAAAGTCTCTATGAAGATCAAATGCAAGAGAGAAATTTCAGAAGGAACTGGTCCAAGTGACCAACAACTGATGAATGGATAAATAAAACGTGGTCTACCCATACAATAGATTATTATTTGACATTTGACAATAAAAATGAAGTACTGATATATGCTACAATATAGATTAACCTTGACAACATTATACTAAATGAAAAAAACCAGCCACAAAGGACCACATAATGTATGATTTCATTTATGTGACAAAAAGTAAATTCATTATTGCCTAGGGCTGGGGCCTTTGGAGGAAAATGGGGTGTGACTGATCATGGTTACAGGGTTTCTGTTTTGCAATAATGAAAATGTTCTAAAACTGATTGCGGTGATGGTTGTGCAACTCTGTAAATGTAGTACAAATTATTGAACTTTAAACTTTAAATGGGTGAATTGTATGATATGTAAATTATCTATATTTATAGCTATAGCTATAAAAGCCTAAGCGACCGAACGACCAGTCGACCTGTTGCTATGATGCCCACTGACCACCAGGGGACAGATGCTCAATGCAGGAGCTGCCCCCTGGTGGTCAGTGCGTTCCCACAGCCAACTTCCTGTGGCTGGCCAACTTCCCATGATCCCTCCCCCCACTGGCCAGCCCTGAACAGGACTGGGCAAGATGGCCCCAATCCACCCTGATCACTGGCCAGGCTGAGGGACCCCACCTGTGCACGAATTCGTGCACAGGGCCTCTAGTATTTCCATAAAGCTGTTTAAAAAAAAAAAAGGATTTGCCTCTTTGTGAGGAGTATCCAGGCTTTTCCTTGGGCTCCTGAATTTACACTCTATACTAGGAAGGCTTGTTTGGAAACCCATCCCGTGCAAGAACAGGGGAATTTTTTAACATCACACCCTTTATACAGGGCTTCACAATGTCCACAGTTTGCTCCCGTTTGTTCTTCCTCCACTTGGTAGAAGTCAGATGATTAAAAATTAGGAACCACAAGTAAGAACAGGGCTGGAGGTGCTCCTGTGGTTGCTAGAGGCCAGCAGTGAAGCAGCTCAGCTCCGCCCATCCCTGGAAGAGCTCCTCAGCACAGGGAGCTTGCATAGTAGCTGAGAGTAAAATGGTCACATAAATTACTTCACCTGATCCTTAAAACAGCAGGTACTAGAGATCTTTGTTTTACAGTTGGGGAAACTGAGGCTAGCTTAGAGAAGCTAATGAACTTGCCAAGAACCCACAATTAGGAAATGGTGGAGTCACTGTAGGGAATTAGACCAAGATCAAAGAGAGTGAGAAGACATAAACTTACCTCCAACAGGACAATTCCACTCACTCAGAGGCCACCATTCAATGCCCATAGTCTTGGCCGCCATCTCGTACACAGGCATTTGGTAGCTTTACCTTTTCTGGAAGTTACCATTTCTCCTTGATTTTTTTTTCAAAGACATTTTTTGTTTCCTGGCCTTTTTATTACCTGCATTCATCAGAAGAATATTCCACTGTCCTTTTTTGAAGAGTCTTCTCAAATCATTTTCTCATCTTCACCTTAGAGTCTGGCACAACCTAGTAAATTCCAGGGACCTCTTACTTAGCCTGCCTTTGCTTCTCGGACCTGACAAATATTTCTTCAGAATTACCAGCATATCATTAGATCTGTGATGTCTAGTCAGGGTATTATATATCTTAGGGAGGGTCACTCCAACCCACATTTATTTATTTTTTATCTATCTATCTATCTATCTATCTATCTATCTATCATCTCCTCACTTGAGGATATTCTTCTCCATTGATCTTACAGGGAGAGTAGGATGGAGGAAAGGGAGAGAGAGAGAGAGAGAGAGAGAGAGAGAGAGAGAGAGAGAGAGAGAAACATTGATGAGAGACACATGGACTGGTTGCCTCCCACATGTGCCCCAGCCGGGGGTAGGGATCCAACGTGCAACAGAGGTAAGCGCCCCTGACCTGGAATCGAATTCGGGACCCTTTTGGTCTGTAGGCCGACAGTCTAATCACTGAGCCAAACTGGTCAGAGCCCCACATATATATATATTTTTTAAATATATTTTATTGATTTTCCACAGAGAGGAAGGGAGAGAGATAGAGAGCCAGAAACATCGATGAGAGAGAAACATCGACCAGCCGCCTCCCGCACATCTCCCACTGTGGATGTGCCCGCAACCCAGGCACATGCCCCTGACCGGGATCGAACCCGGGACCCTTCAGTCCGCAGGCTGACGCTCTATCCACTGAGCCAAACCGGTTTCGGCCCCCACATATATTTTAAGGAATTACAGGGAGTGTGCTATTTTTTTACAGATTAGATGTTACTGTTTAGTCAGTCTTAGCCTTTTTTAGTAACTCATCCCCCCTCCAATACACTGATATACACAAAGTTGTAAGGGTTTGCTGTGCACAATGCTTCTGATCAGCCTGTATTTTACCATTGTCTTTGCTACAGTAACAAAACCTATATAATAGAGATCCCTCCCCAGATAAAATCAGAGCTTGAGTCCAGTTTTTCTGACTTCTAGTCCAGGCTCACTTTGCATTAATCCACACTGCATCTTTTTTTAAAAAATGTTTTTATTGATTTGAGAGAGGAGGGAAGGGAAAGGGAGAGAGAGAAACATCAATGAGAGAGAGAAACATCAATCAGCTGCCTACTGCACGCCCCCTACCAGGTATCAAGATCAAGGTGAAACCTGAGTGTGCCCTGACTGGGAAGGAAACCAATGACCTCTTAGTGTACGGGATGACACTCAACCAACTGAGCCACACTGGCCAGGGCCACACTACATCTTATATAGATGATTGTGACATATTGTGTGCAAAATCTTGATGG
Source organism: Myotis lucifugus (assembly GCF_000147115.1). NCBI lineage: Eukaryota > Metazoa > Chordata > Mammalia > Chiroptera > Vespertilionidae > Myotis > Myotis lucifugus. The sequence goes on along the minus strand of NW_005871335.1, from coordinate 822,682 downwards.
AGCTTCACGGTTACAAGACAAATAAGCAGTTCTCATTAAGTTAGATAAACCACAGCTACATTTTTATTTTACTAGAGGCCTGATGCATGAAATTCTTGCAAGAGTAGGCCTTCCTTCCCCCAGCTGCTGGCACCAGCTTCCCTCTGGCACCCGGGACCCGGGCTTCCCTCTGGCAAGCACCTGGGACCTGGGCTTCCCTTGCAGCCCCAGCATTGCCCAGAAGGTCATCCAGCCTAATTAGCATATTTGCTTTTATTATAGACTAGAGGCCCAGTGCACAAAAATTTGTGCACTCGGGGGGAGGGGAGGGGGGTCCCCCAGCCCAGCCTGTGCCCTCTCGCAGTCTGGGACCCCTCGGGAGATAACGACTTGCTGGCTTAGGCCTGCTCCCGGGTGGCAGAGGGCAGGCCCAATCCCTAGATGCAGCCCCTGGTCAGGCTCAGAGCAGGGCCGATTGGGGCACCGCCCCGTCACACTCAAGGCAGGGTCAATGGGGAGGTTGCGGCACCACCCCCTGTCACGCACAGAGCAGGGCCAATCAGGGGGGTTGGGGCTCCATACCCTGTCACACACAGAGCAGGGCCCATCAGGGGGTTGAGGAGCTCCCCCCTGTCACTCACAGAGTAGGGCCGATAGGGGAGTTGGGGCACCTCACCCTGTCACACACAGAGCAGGGCCGATCAGGGGGTTGGGGAGCACCCCCATCAGGCACAGAGCAGGGCTGATCAGGGGGTTGGGGCGCCTTCCCCTGTCACGAACAGAGCAAGGCGGATAGGGAGGTTGTAGCCCTGCCCCCTGTCACACACAGAGCCGCAGGGTGATCAGGGGGTTTGGGCGGTGCCCCCTGTCACGCTGATCCCGGTGCTGGGAGGCCTCACGGCTCTGCTGATCCCGGTGCTGGGAGGCATATTAATTACCCTTTTACTATATAGGATAGAGGCCGGGTGCACGGGTGGGGGCCGGCTGGTTTACCCTGAAGGGTGTCTTGGACCAGGGTAGGGGTCACCACTGGGGTGCCTAGCCAGCCTGGATGAGGGGATGATGGCTGTTTGCATCTGGTCACACCCCCTTCAGGGTGGGGGTCCCCACTGGGGTGCCTGGCCAGTCTGGGTGAGGGGCTGAGGGCTGTTTTCAGGCTGGCGGGTAACTGAAGCTCCCAACCTGTCCTTTTTTTCTTTTTTTTTTTTTAATTCTGGGCCAGCTTTAGCTCTGAGGCTTGGCTCCAACTCTTAGGCCTCGGCTGCTGAAAGCAGGTATCTGGTTTGTTTGGGTTCTATAATCGATACACTGTTTCAACTCCAGCTCTGAGATCCTGGCTGGCTGAAAGCAGGTTTCTGGGGGTTTTGTTTAGCTTCTAGATTTGTAACAATGTTTCAAACTGCAAGCTCAGAGGCCGGCAGCGGCAGGCGGGGAACGTTGGAGTCCTCCGTCACTGAAGCAAGCAAGCCTCCTGTTAGCTTCAAGCT
>NW_005871335.1:766941-818740 GCF_000147115.1 Myotis lucifugus | reverse complement strand
GAGAAGGGAGCGGGTAGAAACATCAATGATGAGGATCATAGATAGGCTGCCTCATGCACTGATGCCCTATACTGGGGATCAAGCCCGCAACCCAGGCATGTGCCCTTGATTGGAATCGTACCTGGGACCCTTTAGTACACAGGTCAATGCTCTATCCACTGAGCCAAACCAGCTAAGGCAACAGGTACATTTTTAAGAATGTCTTCTCACTTGCCTAATTCAGATATCTGCCTTAATGTTGGGTGTTTGTTTTTGTTTTTTTAATTTCAGAGAGGAAGGGAGAGGGGGAGAGAGATAGAAACATCAATGATGAGAGAGAATCGCTGGGGATTGAGCCTGAAACCTGGGCATGTGCCCTGACCTAGAATTGAACTGTGACCTCCTGATTCCTAGGTTGATGCTCAACCACTGAGCAACGCTGGCTGGGCATATCTGCCCAATTTTTGAACAAGAGTTTTGTGTTATCAGAATGAATTTTCCAAGTAGAAATTGCTTCTAGTACAAATGGTGGTAGCATTTCCATTACACAGGAGTAGGCAAAAGTAAGTTTACAGTTGTTATACAAATACAAATAAATAATACAATAATTAATAAACAATACAAGAATAAACTGTTTTCAGTACTCACAACTGTAAAGCTACCTTGTCCACCCATGTATTATGTATATCATAAATGTATTTATAACCTGAGTGACTGACAGCTTTTCCTGATATCACATAGTTTCTCTTTGTTCATCAGTTTAATCAGATTAAAAGACAGAGATCTTACACAGGACTCCTTGTACACCTGGGTTTTTGGATCTGTAAATTTTTCCTTCCCAAACACCTCCTTAGAAGTCTTAGCAGACAGCAAAGAACAGAAATTCTGTGCCATTAGATTGTAGCTTGCACATGGGCAAATGATGAAAGGTACTGTAGATGTTTTTTTCCATTTAATCCTCCTAACAACTCTATACAAATAGATATTATATGACAAAAAGACACACTGCTAGTAAAGATCAGAGCTATATCTAGTATAAGGAGAAAGGATTCTTGCCCTAGCTGGTTTGGCTCAGTGGATAGAGCATTAGCCTGAGAATTGAAGAGTCCCGGGGTCAAGGTTACATATCTCAGTTGCAGGCTCCTCCCTGGCTCTGCCCTTGGTTGGGGTGCGTGCAGGAGGCAACCAATCGATGTGTTTCTCTCACATGGATATTTCTCTCTGTCTTTCCCTTTTCTCTAAAAATCATTGGAAAAATATCTCGGGTGAGGATTTAAAAAGAGAGAGCGAGAGAAAGGATTTTTAATAGCTAGTAGAGCCCAGCAGATGTGGCTCAGTTGATTGAGCATCACTCCATGCAGCAGGTCACCTGTCAGGGCACATGCCCAAATTGTGGGCTGGAACCCTAGTAGGGGGTGTGTGAGAGGCTGTTTCTGATTGATGTTTCTCTTTCTTCCCCTCTCTGAAATCAATAAAAACACATTTTTAAAAAAGCTAGTAGAAAGACTGGGGAAGACTTCAGGAGGAAATGGTGACTGAAAGAGGCCTTTAAGTACGAATAAAATGTCTAAAGGTCCAGAAAATAGAGCCATGAAGTAAATTCCCCATGCAGATTCACAGGGACTATCCCTCCTACTCTCATACTCCTGAAAATTCCTCAGTACTTTAGAGCCCTGCAAATGCTCCAAACCCTACCCCAAACCAAACTTTCCTTTATAATATTTTCAGGATCCTAAATTACCATTGTTTAAAAATAGCCAACCCCTGGCCGGTTTGCAAAATGGTTAGTGTGTTGGCCTGAGCACCAAAGTGTCTCAGGTTTGATTCATGGTCAAGGGCACATACTTGGGTTGCAGGCTCAATCCACAGCCCTGGTTGGTGTGCACGAGGCAGGCAATCAATGTTTCTCTCTATTTCTCCCCTTCCCTTCCACTATCTCTAAAAATCAATGGAAAATATTCTCAGGGGAGGATTAACAAAAATAAATAAAATGCCATGTTTTTTAAAAATGTATTTTATTGATTTTTTACAGAGAGGAAGGAGAGGGATAGCTAGAAACATCGATGAGAGAGAAACATCTATCAGCCGCCTCCTGCACACCTCCCACTGGGGATGTGCCCACAACCAAGGCACATGCCCCCGACCAGAATCAAAACCGGGACCCCTCAGTCCGCAGGTCGACTCTCTACCCACTGAGCCAAACCAGTTAGGGCAAGTTTTAAAGAACTAAGCACTTGCTGCCAATTTGAGTAACAGGTTCTAATGTGCCTTATCCCACAACTGCTTCTAGCAGTTCTGAGTCCCTGGAAAATGAGGTTTGACTAGACTTTTAAGGTACCTTCTAGTTCTAATATCTTTTAACTCTACAAAGACAGTAATTGTAAGTAGGATAATAAAAATTCCAATTCTCAAACCAGATACAGTAGTTCTGATCTCAAATGTAAAAATTTTAGTTCTCCTAGGATTAACCCAAAATGCAAGCCATCTGTTTCTCCCTCTTTTTTTGGGTTCCCCATGACTATGGTTTTCCCACCACAAGAGTAGAGTGTTTCTTACCAAAGCCTCATTCCAAAGAGAAATGCCAAGTCTGAGTCAAAGAAGCAATCCAAAGAGGTCATAAGTGAAGACAAGAGCAAAACAGAAGCAATCTGGATGAATATCCAAGTACATTTCCTAACAAAGATTTCATTTTGTAGATATCACCTCTTCTAATACTTCTATCCTTTCAAAATACCTCAAATTTACTTTTTATCTGTGCAAGGGGGCTCTTAAATATTTTGAAATGAATATCATAATTCTATGTTCCTAAAATAGAGATCGTAGAAAAAAAATTTTCAGTAATGCAATTGACCTGAAGGCAGGTAGCCAACAATATATTGTTCTAGAATTTGATCTTATTTTTATGTAAAAGCATAATTAGTTTGATGAAATTTATATAATACACAGTATTTATTACAGAGGAAGTCTCTTTCGGTATCACCAATTTTAAGAGGTATATTACATTGCTAAAGTCCTACATACACAATGTATTTCATTTTCAAATTGTGAAGGGCTTCTGTGAATAGGTATGTATATTGAAAATAAAATTCTAAATTTCAAAAATATCTTGTGTCAGAGCTAAGCCTTACTACTTGCACAATATCAATTAATGTAATAAATTGTTATATAAATTTTTCAGCAATTATCAACCTCAGAGAAAGATAGTCTCATATTTCATAAGAACACTTTCTAGCAAAAACTCAGACAATTTTTTTTTATTTAAAGAATTTTTTGGCCCTAGCCGGTTTGGCTCAGTGGATAGAGCGTGAGCCTGTGGACTCAAGGATCCCAGGTTCGATTCCGGTCAAGGGCATGTACCTTGGTTGCAGGAGCATCCCCAGTAGGGAGTGTTCAGGAGGCAGCTGATCGATGTTTCTAACTCTCTATCCCTCTCTCTTCCTCTCTGTAAAAAAATCAATAAAATATATTAAAAAAATTTTTTTTTTATTTTAGAGAAAGGGAGAGACACCTCTACTTGCTTCTCTAATTTATGCATTCATTGGTTGATTCTTGTATGTACCCCTAAACCCACAACTGTGTATGGGGACAATCCTCTAATCAATTGACTACCTAGCCAGGGCAGAACTACTGCCTTTAAATATATATAATTTTTATAGGATTTCAGAGAGGAAAGGAGAGGGAAAGAAACATCAATGATGAGAGAGAATCATTGATCGACTGCCTGACAAGGAATTGAACCATGACCTCCTGGTTCATAGGTCAACGCTCAACTACTGAGCTACACCGGCCCGGCGGAGCTACTGCTTTTTAAATTTGATCCTCATTAGGTTTTCTAAACCAATATGCAATACTTTAAATAGAAACCTACTTTTCAGAAAAGGAACTGTATAAACTTCATATAAATTCCTAGGGACCAGGCAAAAGATTGTGTGCTTAGTAATTATGAAATTCTAGAGTTAAATACTTTTTTTGTCTCACCACTATTTGCTGACTGAAAATATAACCGAGGTCATTGCTTTCTGTTTCCCGGCTGTTATAGCCAACAGAGGTGAACATACTATAACAAACATTTATTGCCCACTATGTGCCAGGCACTTTAAACCAGAGGTAGAATAACCTTTCAAACCCCAATGGGGGGCTTGAAAGAGGCAGCTGATAGATGATTCCTTTCTCTCCCTCTATACACACACACACACACACACACACACACACACACAACCTAATCCAAAGCACTGAGTGCAAATACAGCCTGGCTGGTGTTGATAAATGGTTAGAATATCAGCCTGCACACCAAAGGGTCATGGGATCCCCAATCAAGGGCACATATCTGGGTTGCAGGTTGAATCCCTGCTCAACATGGGGCATGAGGGAGGCAACTGATGTCTCTCACACATTGATGTTCCTCTCTCTCTCCCTTGTGCCCTTATTAAAAATCAATTGAAAAAATATCCCCAGGTGAGGATTAAAAAGTGTGAATACATGTCTGTAGCTGTGAAAGTTCCTGGCTTTTACTATTTTTATTAATTAGAAAGCGAAGTCACCAGCCGAGTGTGCTGGCAGGGAATAATGCAAGAGAACAGATTTGAAGAGGTGGAACAAATGAGTGGAAATGGACTATACTCCTAGGAAAAACTAGAGGCCCTGCACACAAAATTTCATGCATGGGTAAGGTCCCTAGGCCTAGCTTACATTCGGGGCCAATCTTCCGTGACTGCCGGCTCCATCTCCTGCCGCCAGTCGCCCTGTGTGGGGTGACCAGGGCCCCACTTACACCCACCTTGGCCTGGCACCACCGTCTGCTGCCACCGCGCTCCCACACCGTTGCCTATTCCCCATTGGGCGATCAGAGCATTCCGGTCAGGGGGAGGAACTATGAGGTTGGCTGACAGGCATTGATTGGCAATCGAAGCCGGCAGGTTGGGGGCAGCTCCTGCATTGAGCATCTGCCCCCTGTTGGTCAGTGTGCACCATAGCTACCTGTCATTCCGCTGTCCAGTCGATTTGCATATTACGGTTTTATATATGCTTTCCAGTACCGTGAACTCAACAAAGGTCGAAATGTACAGTAACACATTATACCTCGATAATGATTATATATCATTAGAGATGCCAATTTGCAAAGTTGTAGGATTGCATTCAGTATTATGCCACTACAAGCAATATTCAGGGAGAAAAAACATTCATTCAAAAATTTATTCAATACCTACAATGTAAGTAGTGTGCCAAAGACTTCAATGAGCCCTAGCTGATTTGGCTGTGGGTAAAAAACGTAAGCCTGTGGATTGAAGACTCTTGGGTTTGATTCTGGTCAAGGGCACATGCCTGGGCTGTGGGCTCAATTCCCAGTGTGGGGCGTGCAGGAGGCAGCCGATCCACGATTCTCTCAAGGATGTTTCTCTCTCTAAAATCAATTTTTAAAAAAGGCTTCAATGAAGGGAATTTGTAGGAGTCAACTGGTCGCTATGATACGCACTGACCACCAGGGGGCAGCCGCTCAACACAGGAGCTGCCCCCTGATGGTCAGTGCTCTCCCACAGGTTGAGGGCAGTGGCAGGAGCCTCTCTGTCCTCTGTCAGGCATCCCCCAAGGGCTCCCAGAGTGATAAAGGGTGTAGGCCGGGCTGAAGGAACCCTCCTCCCCAAAGTGCACAAATGTCATGCACCAGGCCTCTAGTGTAATTATAAATGGCTTGTTTTGGGTAATGAGCAACTCACTGATCCTCTCAAGCCATTAAAAAATAATCTGAAAGAATGAATAGCAGTCACTTCAGACAACTACTAGAAACTTTAACTTTGTAGAAAGCCAGTTATCAGGAAGGTTCTACGAATACAGATAGAGACTGTGCTGGTTCTATCAGTAGATAAAATGTTGGCCAGACTAAAGGGTCCTGGATTTGATACCAGTCAAGGGCACATACCTCAGTTGTAGGCTCCATCCCTGACTCTAGTCAGGGTGTCCTGAAGCAACCAATCTGTCTCTCTCTCCCTCTCTCCACTCTAAAAATTAATAGAAAAATATCCTTAGGTGAGGATTAACCCCCCCCCCCCCCCCAATAAATAAACAGAGGATTCAGTTAAGTTATATGAAATAACACTAGTGTGCATTACAACTTTAGGGAGGGAAATAGTTTCTTACAACCAGGAGAAAATGGCAGAAAAATTGTTATCCCAAGTAAGGACCAATTATGGTTCTTGAATCCTACCACTCCACATCACTACGCCAATAGTGATGAGAAAAGGGTGACAGCCTCTGGTGATTTGCATATTGTGGGTGCTTCTGGAGTGCAAAGCCACAGCTCTAGTAATGTTATTTTATACTAAAAACTAGACACTCCAATTCCTAGAGAAAACATGTATTGCTAATGTATTTACAGACCTTTACATTAGCCTCAAATCATCTTATCCCATTCTCTACAACTTTCATTCGCATACCTTTATATTGTTGAACTTTCCAGTCTTTCCTTGAATACTTTTTCTTTTTAAAAAATATATTTTATTGATTTTTTACAGAGAGGGAGAGGGATAGTTAGAAACATCATTGAGAGAAACATTGATCAGTTGCCTCCTGCACACTCACCAACGGGGATGTGCCTGTAACCAAGGTACATGCCCTTGACTGGAATCGAACCCGGGACCCTTGAGTCCGCAGGCTGACGCTCTATCCACTGAGCCAAACCAGTTAGGGCTCTCTCTCTTATATTTTTTGATTTTTTACAGAGAGGGAGAGGGATAGAGAGTTAGAAACATTGATCAGCTGCCTCCTGCACATCCCCTAGTGGGGATGTGCCTGCAACTAAGGTACATGCCCTTGACTGGAATGGAACCTGGGACCCTGGAGTCCACAGGCCGATGCTCTATCCACTGAGCCAAACCAGTTAGGGTGAACACTTTTTTGCAATTTGTCCAAATCCCAACAATCCCTCAAGACCTAGTTCAAAGCCCAGCAAACACCCCTGGAGCACTTCAAAGAACAAAAGAAAATTCAGAGCCCTTTGTGAGTTCAGTTTATTATATGGTGCCAGAAACTGAAACATTTCTTCCCACCAAAAGACACAAATAGACTAAAATTTAACGTAAGTAAAACACTATAAATGTGATTTTTCTTTTGCACTACCTCCCAGGTGATAAAATCAAAATGACAAAAGGAACTATAATTTGTGTTAGAAGTTTTTATTTAAAAATAAATGCCCACAAAGTGCAATTATTAATTGCCAGAGTTTGAATGTTAATTTTAAGCTAGTATTTAATTACCTTTCTATCAGTGATTTCCTTTTCTTACATTAAAAATTATGCCACCATTCTCATTTGTTTAGCTAGACCATTTAATCACACACATGATGTAGCCATTCTTCTTCTTCCCTTGTTTTGTTCAGGTCCCTCTTACCATCATCTCTCTTGTATGACTTGCTCTTCATTTCCCTCCATGCCAGTACAATGCTGGAGTGAAGCCTGGAGACTAAACTGAGCGGAGGGCCCTCTTTCCTATAATACATTGGGATCTTGTGGCACTTCAAAAATTAATGACATACTATTTTGGAAAGAAATGAACATACTACTCAGAATAAACAAACCACCTTCCCTGGTGAAGCAATTAAATTTTAACTTCCATATATCATCCTTTTTTTTAAACTTACACCTTTAAGGAAAATTGATTTTGGGGAGGAAGGAAGAAAAAGAGATAGAGACATAGAGCACTGATGTGAGATACATCGACTGGTTGCCTCCTGTATGCCCCTGGCTGGGAAATCAAACCCACGACCTCTGGTGCAAGGGATGATGCTCCTGTCAACTGAGCCACACTGGCCAGGGCTATCTTGTTCTTCTTTTTTTTTACACACAGGTTTGTTGTTCTACTTTATGGATTCATTGGTTGATTCCTGTATGTGCCCTGACCCAGGACTGAACCTGAAACCTTGGCAGTTAATATTTTACTGTAATATATTGATCCCTATAAATATTCCAAAAAGGGCACAAAATATCCCCCACCCCCATTTTAATAATCAGCTGCCTATTTTTCATTGGAGCTAGAAAACAAATGTTTGTAAATTGAAAGTTGCCATTGGGTTTAAAAATAGGGACATGTGAGTAACACCTCTTGAAGATAACCTTTAAAAAAGCTTAAAATATAAAATTAGTATTTGAAAGCACTATAACAAAAGAAAAAGAAAACAAACCAGACAAGGAGTAAGGTACATTTCAATTTAATCATTGTGAACACCAGCTTATAAAATTGCTGGCAAGACACGCAGACATTAGGTCGCAAAGGAGATCCAAGAATTCTTGTTCATGTCTACATTATTATCTTAAACTATGGAAATTTGGCTACTTTCTTTCATCACTATCACATGCATTTAAAGTTAAATACTTACCAAATTTTCAATGTCTGCTTATCCTTGCTAGGAAAGGACAGAGTTCCTTAGAAATTTACTTCACTTTAAATCTTAAAGACATAAATTAAGGGTCCATACATTGTTTAGTACTTTACCTAGAAGAATGCATCACCATTATCACATACTCAGGTACCATTTTTCAGATTTTAGAAAACTATCATTGTTCATACTAAAAAGCATTAAGAGTTGATTGTTCATTTTGAGTTTACAAAGATCAGCAGGAGATACAAAGTGAAAACATCCTTAGTGTATATTTACATTACTTAGCTTGTGGCTCAAGACTAGAGGGGAAGGTATTAAACGGGGTATCAATTAACTAAAAATATACAGAGGCTAATTTTCATGGTTTACAGTCCCAGAAACCACTATTTCTAACCCAAGTTTTTCATGCAAGGTTAGCTATTTAAGAGCACATTGGAAAGTTTGAAGTCTCAGTCGAAATGAATCAATTAGCCTCACTCAAAGCGAATCAATTAACCAACATTACCATATTTCAGGCCAGCCTCCTTCAACCTTACCCTCCGCTTAATTGCTCACAAATCACTACAACAGTTTCAAGAACAGATAGGAATTCTGGTACTTAAATTTTACACCTATACAAAGTGAGAACCAAAAGAAATTTTGGTTGTCAACTAAAAAAAATCAAAAGCTTAAAATTATAAATGCTAGATAGTTTTGAATAAAAACCCTTTTTTCCATCTCACCAAAAGGAAATAATTTGTGTAAAAAGTTTTTGTGGTTAGTCTGTTAAGTGAAGTTCAGAAAAAAACACCAAAAAATGAACCCAGATTACTGCAGAAATGTCAAGAGGTAAAAAAATCATCTTCTTAACATTCTCAATTCAGGTAATATCTAGAGTGCAGCCCTAGCCGGTTTGGCTCAGTGGATAGAGCATTGACCTGTGGACTTATTGGTCCTGGGTTTGATTCAGTCTGGTCATTCTGTCTGGTCAAGGGCACATTCCGAGTTGCAGGCTCAATCCCTAATGTGGGGTATGCAGGAGGCAATCAATGAATGATTCTCTCATCATTGATGTTTCCATCTCTCCCTCTCCCTTCTTCTCTGAAATCAATAACAAAACATATTTTAAACAAACAAATAAGTAAATAATAAAGAGTGCAGAAATTCAGATTGCCCACTCTTTGAAGTTTCCCCTTTTGGTAAAATTTAAAAGGAAAAACTATGATATATAAAAGTATAAAATAGTACTCACCAGAATGGCAGCTTTAAAGAGATGGTTTTAAGGAAAACCATTTCCACTGCATCTACACCATTTCTTATACAGTTTTAACTGTGAAAGGCAATGAAACTTAAGCCCTTAGGTAATTTTGTATTAAAAACCAAGTGGATACCTTATAAAATATATATTTTTTCATCAGTTGATAAATTGAGGCTTTAAAAAAATTGAACTGAATGTTGATCACCCTCCTAGTTGCTTTTATGGGTGGACTGTCTCAATCAAATTAGACAACATTACACTTCGGTGTAAAACATTACACTTCGGTGTAAAGGAGGAAGCCATGAATCCGTCAATGCTACAAACTGGAAGGATGGTTCAGGCTTTCATAAAAGCTAAGCTGCATGCTTTATTCTTCATCTTGGTATTTTAAATTTTTATCAACTTAAGAGTATAGTATTTAAAGGTTAAAGGATATTTCTCATTGATGGTTCAAGGCAACAATAAACTATGGTAGACCAATGAAAACAATAATAAAAACTTGAACATCTTTTACAATCCATTACATCTCTGCTCCTCAAAAGAAACATGGAGAATCCATCTAGATTTCTTGATGGGTAGCCAGCTTTCACTTGAATATTTAAAAAGTAAGGTTTGTTATTTTTGGTTCAAAGTAAAATAAACCCATCATGGTGGTGAACCAACAGAATAGGTTCTAGTTTACAAAAAATGAACAAAATTAGTACTTATTTACACCAAATTACTAAAACTTTTTACGAGCTAAAAAACCCACCACTTATCATTGCTAAAGGTGAGGAAACTTTTGGGGTTGATTCATACTGTAAAAAGTTGAAAGGTAAATAAAATACCACGACAGAAGTGACTTAAAGACCCTGGATCCAAGCCCTGCATTCCATATGACATACCAAAATGAGCATATAGCTAATAGAAACTTTCACTGTCTTTTCCTTTTATGTACAATATATCTATTTAGGTTCAACCACAACCAAATAATAAAGGAAGAGTATTACCCTTTATTACAACGGAGGTTAGCAAACCTAAAGCTAATAATTTGCCCAAGTAGAGTGTTTGAAAGTGTCCAATGGGTCTATTATTAGTCATACTCACATTTAAGCAACTGCAGCTTTCTTCCTTGTGTGGGTTATGTGGATATGTTTGGGGAAAAAATAGGAATATCAGGTACTTACAGATTAAACTAACCTGTACTGGCAGGGCTGTGGGGTTTTTCTTCTCTACCAGTAAGTAGCAAATGCTGAAATTCTGCTGCTAGTTAACAAAAACACAAATTGTATTAAACTGAGGAGTTCAACCCATACTTTAAAAAGTCAATGTGCATTAAATTTCCTCAGACCCTGACATTAATACATTAAAAAAAATTTTCCCTACATCTTACAAAAATTATCTTACATTGGTTATTAAATGTAGTGACCTTAAGAGAATGAATTAATAACACTATCTCTTGGACACAGCTGAATTTTAATAAAACATATTGTGTATTATGTGGACATTTTTCTTATTCTAAAAGGGGGAGGGGCCTATATCCAGGTGGGGGGGATCTCTTAAATGTGGTAATTTCTTAATTTAGGTATATGTAGACACACCCCACAGAGGCAATTTAACACTAATTCAATTTTTCAAAAAGTTGATTTCACTTTACGTTAATCTTAAAGATTTTAAATTATATGGGCTCAAAAGTAACCTGGAAGTACACAGAACTAATAGCCAAAAGGGAGGCTTTGCTCACTCACTACACGCCCTTTTATGTTTTTAATTCAAACTTACAGAACTTTATTAACTCTTCTGTTGGATCACTTGGGTAGTTAAGCAGCGTTGTTTTATGAGTAGAGACTGGGAAATAATGCTGCAAATCTTTTCACTCTGACTATTTATAAATAAAATATTGAGAATGAGCTACATTATAACATGATTTGGTGAAAGTATTATAATAAATGCAAAACAAGAGCAGAAATGCTATTACCTTTCATTACATTTAAAGTTCTTAAGTCTAGCAAAACTACACAATGGTCTCTCTCAAAATAATCACTATTAGTCTGTGTGTAGTACACTGAGGAGGACATAACATTCTTCATTTTTATCAACGATGGGCATCAATGAATTTCATTGTCAGTTGCTAAAAATTAACCAAAGGTGAAAGCATACAGATTCTTTTAAAAATCCCGGACACATAAGAATGCCAAAGGCTTGAAGAATTCCAATAAAGGACTTCCCTTTTTACAAACACAGCATTATACAAACCCTGACCAAATACACAGAACGCTACTGAAGCTGTGCCATCTCACCACTTTACACTTCTTAGTATTAATGGGTAGGGTCCAAATAACCAATCATTACAAGTTTACTCACATGTATCTTCTATGTAGTTAATTTCATCAAAATAAACATATACACAAACATATTCTCACAATATACCTGGTGATTACACGCCTCCTAAAGAACCTAACATGAAACAGTCTTAATTTATAATGTCCAATTTGCTTGAAAAAGAAATGGTTCAAATTGGCTTCAGTGAAGATCTCCTTCAGGTCTCCAATTTCTGCTCAATATAACTTCTATATCTTACTTATTGAAATATATTTTCCCCTGAGGATATATACTAATGGAATAGATTTAGAGATGGTTCAAAAAAATCTGAAACTATTAGTTTTAAGTTATTATTTTTCCAGAGTTGATAAAATGGGAAGCTCTTTCTTTTATGGCCAAATTATGCAAGCAGAATGTATACAGCCCAGGGAAGAAAGACAATGCTAATAAAATACAATTAATTATCTTCTGAGCCTTACTAAAGAAATCTAGTTTTTAAAAAAATGCTACCTTTAAAACTTATTTTCCAACTAAAATGTCAAGAATATGAACACACTTGGAAAGGTTGAAGATTAGGGAGGTCAACGTCCTGTTTTCCCTATATCCTGTATAATTATTTTTAATTAAATCCATAATAGGGAATATCTAGATCTAAGATATTAATAGTTCTGAAAAGTCAACATTACAAAATTGTGAAATCACCATGTTTACAACACTATAAATACATCACTAAAGTAACTGCTTATTTTGCCAATAAATACCACACAGAAAACTTCAATGGTTTCTATGCTAGAAAAACAAAAGGTTATTTATTAAAATGATTCAGATGACAAAATACTAAGGGTTAAAAAAAAAAGCAGTACCCTTCACTAATATTCAAGCCATGAGACAGCAAGCAGAAATATAACTGGGGAAATGTTTACTTACAAAAATCTGCTTTATAGTCAATAGTTTTAGAACTGAACCCCTCCCTCGTTTTAGAAGACTTTTCCATAGTTACAGTGAGATAAAACAGGTTTCATTTTGGAATTACAAACAGGTAAATACCACCTTTTAAAAAAGACATGCCTGATTTATACAATTTTTAGGGTACATGTTGAATTTTTTAGAATCTCCTAACCAACACAAGTGTATATTTTATCTCAATAAAGAGGTAACTTCAACATTTCCTTTTATTTATCAAGTTTTACCAGTGAACGTAATAAACACTCGAAAGTTATGTAATTATTAAAATCGTATTTGAGTCACAGAACTACAGAGATATCATTATGCCACCCTTAAGAAAAACCCCTTACCTCTGCTACAAGTATGTAAGAGCCTATTTGAATTATAATTATTTCAATTACCACTATCAGAACAAGCAGCTTTGCTCTTAAAATATTTCAGTATATTGGGAAATGGTGGTGCAACAGAAAACAACTCCAAATATGGAGTCTTAAAATGTATAATTATTGAGTAGATTATAAAATATTTCAGTGGAATACTTTCACGACAAAATTCTCCTATTCAAACACTTAAATCTATTCCCCCATGATTCAGTCACAGAGAAAAGCATATGAAAGTTAATTAACCAGGTGAAAACTTGGAATTCATTTAATGCATTTTTTTTCCCTTTATGCTTTGAATTAAAACCACATAGAAACACAATACCAGGTTTGTGAAAAACGTTGTACTATATGTGAATTGTTACTGTTCAGACGAAAATGCTATCTGGATAGAATGGTGTCTCAAACACAGGAAGAAACAAAACCCCGGTTTGTGTTTTGGCCTCTCTTCCAGTTCCCTTTTTATCTCCTACAATATACAGACATAAACTCATCTTTTCTCACCAACTTAAAGCAAACTTTAGTTGGGAAACAAACATGGATACTTCTCATGTATGTAGTTTGTATAAAATATTGTTCACTAAGACTGAAAATGAACCTCAAAATAATTGTTTCGAATCCACAGTTCAATACACTAATTTTACCACGATACGATTTTCACTTGGCTACCTGAAAATTAGTAATCTAGCCATACTGACAGGTCTGTTATACCCAAACTTTCACTATCTCCAATGTGTAGTGTATACGCATACATACCACACACATACCACCTTCCCACTTTTCCCAGGGCTCTACATTAACATTTGCTCTAATGTGGTGAGGTTTGAAAAATATTAAAAATCACAAGCATTTCCAGATGACCTTTCAACCTTAATGCTCAATGCATAACGTTGGGATTAAGAATGTGTATTTCAGTACCCAGTAGCATTTCCAATAATCAAACTTATCCTTGAGGTTAAATTTAATAGTTTCAAGAGAAAATAACCAGTATCATTTTCCTAAAAATTGAAAGTGGAAAATTTGTTTGAAATATTTCATGCCTCCAAATCAAAAATGTCAAATTTTTTTCAATTTACAAAACTGCAATATTGCAATGCCAGCTTTACTGAGGCTTTTAAGTATAACGTAACACAAATTACGTATATCCAATGCTTCTTATTTATGTTAATTAACACCACAGTTAAACGTGAATATTAATATAGAGCCTTCTCTGCCAAAAGAGTATAAAAATCCTACGTTTAATTAAATGTAGGGGCCTTCACCAAACTTGCTGCAAGTTTGGGGACATAAATATCCAACAGCCATCAAGCTGTGAAAGCCCCTATAAGGAATAAAATAAATCCCACTTGCCTCAGACTGAACAGGGCAACACTGAGACTCAGCCTCAGCCTGTCCTATGGCAGGGCTATAGGAAGAAAAAAATTTTAATTTTAGAAAAACATTACCCAATTAATGTAAAAGACATGCATTTTTAAAAGATCCCAATGATCTAGCAAGCAAAGGGGGAAAAAGTAGCTCTTAAAAAAACAAAACAAAAAACCCCCCACTATTGCCCACTATAATTCTACTCTGAGACCATAGTTATTTTTTGGGAATTCCCCCCAACACACCTGTTTAATTAAGCTGAGTTTAAGTTCAGAATGTAACTTATCAGTGGAATGGAAGCACACTAAGAGTTATTTTCCCCAATCCTAATAGTAAATGTGTGAGATATTACTAAAATAGTAAGTACTCAAATCAAATAATTCCAGTAACAACTCAAAAGTTGTTCCTCACCTGCTGATCTTGTTACTGCCATACAGTAGTAATATCTATACAATAGAAACTAGTGCCAGACAAATATTCATCATTTTTGTTTTGTTAAAAAAAGGCGATTAAGAGTGGATGTAAGGCAGAGCCAAAGCTGGCAGCCTCATTAATATTGCAACTTCCTAAATTATGGCAATTACAATGCCTGCCTGAAAATATCAAGTCCCAAAAGTTGTCTGAGGTAACCACTATTATTAAGGAAGCATGTGTCAAAAAAAGAATTATTTCAACGTAATTTGCTCCACTCATGATTTAACCACACTATGGACCCCAGAAGCAGTTAGGTAAAAGGTATTTTCTAGAAGCTTATTTATGCTTTAATGCAAGCACAAATTACACTTTGAATATATCAAGTGAGCACTATCTGAGCAATATACCTACAGAACACAAGAGATGGTGTTCTTAAGTTTTAAGTGTTTTAATGAGAATTATACTACTTACTTAAAATATTTTCTCCCTTCAGACCTCAAAAAGCAATAGTGACATAAAATATGTTCTCTTTGCATTAAATGCAAATAGTTTTTCATAATTTTTGAAAGTTCGTCTCATTTTTACCTCAAAGATTTTTCAACACGTTTTTCTTTGGCAGTATAAATGATGTGCTGCCAAATTCCAAAACTATTTCAGTAGGCAGGCAACTGGAGGGGGAGCAATATATAAGGCTCAGTTAATAGAACAAAGATTAAATGTATTCTTGGTGATACATGTCTTATACCTATACCTTCACATAAAGGTTAAAAGGAAAGGTTACCATTTTCTAAGAAGTCTTAACTTTATATTGAGGAAAACCTCAACTTCAGGTCCTTAAATTAAAAATTATACTTTGTACAGGTCACTAATATTTAAATAAGCATAAATCTACCCTTAAACAATAAAAACACTGAATGCCAAAAGAGGTCAATAGTAGGTATCATTATGACACTTGCAACACAAAAAACTAAATAGCAGTCACTTCTACATAATAGTTCTCCAAATACTATAATAAAATAAAAAATTTCAAATCCCCATTAACCATCCTAACAAGCATATTTAGATTCTCAGCATTACACTTAGAATATATACTAATCCATTAACAGCACAATAAGTAATTACTGCTTGCAGCCACGCTTCTAGAAGTTTGCACCTGAAAAGCTTCTGAAGTCCACGCAGTACTGCAGTCTCAAAAACAACCAGAAGGAAATGAATGGTCTGGCACTAGGCTCTAAATATCAGCAGGAAGCAGGAAATATTAAGGATTACATTTTAAATCTCTAAGACACCTAACAAGTATTGACATCATGGTGGTAAAAAGGTGACACAATATAAAGATTTCATACCCATTATGTAATGACTCGTACTTATCTAACGTTTTCTGTTAACTAAAGCACTAACATACAATTCTATATATATTGTCCAGTTTAAAACATGCAGCTAAGAACAACCTATAATTCAAAGACAGAATCCAATGATATATCAAAACTGCATTGGCAACTATGAATTTTATTATGTGGACATCTAATGTGGCATGCATCTGTACAAACCTTGCAGGCAGTGGTCCACAGCTGGGTTATGAATAAAAAGGCATAAATTTTTCTCTCATTTTATTACAATGAAGTTTAATAGTACAGAAAAAGTCACATGACCTTAGTGGGTCAGATTTCGTAAACCCTGCAACATGAGGAACTCTAAACACATTAAATATTGTTACACAATCAGACTTCCAATGTACAGGTACTTGGAAATAGTTACAGCCCTCACCAAGCTAGGTTGGGGACATGAAGTCCAACAGCATCTGAAATGCTGTGAAGGCATAACTTTACAAATAGCAATGTAAGCTTACAGAACTTGCCTTTATTAAGGTGGTATGTTCATGAAATTCCAGCGCCTTCACAATATAACGAACCAAATTTACTATACTTCACTTCTAAAAACCTAGATGAAACATGAAAAAGAAGCCATACAGTATAAATTGCAACTTCAGGAAAAGTTCCTGCTTTATTATTCCAAATAATTTTCCCATGTAAAATAAATGTCCAATAGTTCCTGGTATGTGGGAAGATAATGTTAAAGTCACAATGAAGCCTTATTGACGGAAGCTTGGCTATATAAACAGCACAAGTTGAGAAAAGGTTTAATCTCCAAACCTATTAGATTGGATGAAGCGAGATCAGTAACGGCCACCTTGCGACATTACAGGAGGTCTCATTCCCATCGGAGGTCGAGGAGGCCCACCTTGATAAGGGGGCACCATTGGCGGTCCCTGCCCATATGGCGGCATAGCACCAGGAAGGTAACCTGGCATGCCTTGATGATGACCACCATACTGACCTAAAAAACACATTTAAAATACAAAAAACAGATTGAGTTGGTTCGCGCATTGTACTTTTACGATAGTATCTTTTGCAGATACACTTATTTTATGTGTACATTCAAAAAATCTGCTAAAAACAATAAACGTAAAAAGAAATACCATGAGGTGGCATTGGGGGTCTCATTCCTTGTTGTTGTGGGATGCCTGGCTGTGGTGGCATCATAGCTCCAATTGGTCCAACTGGTGGATTACCAATGGGAGTCTGTCCTGGACGAGGAAGGTTACGTTGATATTTAGGTAACTGTGCCCTTCTTTCTTCCTAAAAATAAAAAATAAGCACAATGTTAAACACCTGAATACAGAGACTCATTAAGCATAAATGCAAGCATCTAAGACCTTATTTATAGAGTAAGTTTTTAAAAATGTATCATTTCCCAACCAATTACTTTTGCCCCACAAACCAGTTCAACTACTTAAAATATCAATTCTTTAAGAACTACCCATCTATTTTTGTATTTGAAGCACAGATAATGACTTTAGGATTTATAAATTGTTTCTGTGATAAAGTGTCTTGTGAAGAAGACATGGTCTTCAAGGTATATGGTCTTCTACCTCACACTTCACTTTCTTCAATTAATTTACAAATTTATGTCTAACTAAAATGAATTTTAAGAGTAAGAACTTATTATTTTCTTTCAGAAATAATCTGGTGGGAGGGAATTCATCTAAGATCAAAACATGCACTATTCATTTTACTCTATGGTTCTTAAAAATCAGAATGGGCCAGCCAGCGTGGCTCAGTGGTTGAGCCAGGAGGTCCTGGTTTGATTCCCAGTCTGGGCATATGCCCACGTTGTAGCTCGATCCCTAGTAAGGGGCATGGATGAGGTAGCCAAGCAATGATTCTCTCATCACTGGTGTTTCTCTCCCTCCCTCCTTCTCACTTCAATAAAAGAAATCAATAAAAATAGATTTAAAAAGGCAAAAGGAGATTGCTTTTTAAAAAATCAGAATGGCAGGGCCTGGTTGGTGTGGCTCAATGGACAGAGCATTGGCCCACACACAGAAGGGTGGCGGGTTCGATTCCCAGCCTTGGTGTGTGTGGGAGGCAACCAATAGATGTGTGTGTGTGTGTGCACGCGTGCACCCTATTTCTCCCTTCACCCTTCCACTGTCTCTAAAAATCAATGGGAAAAATATCCTCCGGTGAGGATAACAAAAAGAAAAATCAGAATGGTAAGCATTAAATCAGATTAATAAGACCATCATTTTACATATTAACACTTTTCAAATGGGACAAGCTACTACAATGATATTCAATCAAATTCTGCTAGCAAAAAAAAACTGTAAACAACTTACCAATGATATATCCTCATCTGGATGGATCAACTTACTGGTTGCACTGGTTGTCGTAAGAGTAGCAGGCTTACTTGTTATTGATGCCGCTGGTTTAGCTGCAGTGCTATTTGTTGTACTAGTGGTTGAAGCTGTAGACTGTGTATAAGCAGGGAATGTAGGCTTCGGGGGTTCTGTAGTTGTTGCAGGGGTACTACTTAAGGGCTTGAAATCTGTACCAACAGGTCCTTGGACAGCTGCCTGAGCCTGTAAAACACAATTTTTCATCAACAAAACCCAAAACTGAGTACATCTACTACCAACTTAAAAATAAGACACCAACATTCAATAAAGGACCAAACTCTAAATGAAATTAAAACAAAATTAACATGATAAATGCTCCACAAAAACCAAGAAATACGTAAGAATATCAAAATATGCTGGGTCACGATCACATCTAACACACAGCATTGGAACAACAAAAAGGTAATACTGAATATTTAACTTCTCAGGTGTCATCTACCTCCTCAACCAAGTTCTTTCATTTACAAAACTTTGTATTTATTCCAGGTTGATGAAATATAATATTATATCTAATAAAATAGCATATGTTCTACTTTTACTATTCTAAATTATTTAATTAATCTACCAAGTAATTAAAAAAACCCCAAAAGGTTAGAAATTACAAAATACAAATGCTTGGATAAATTTCAGTTACTAAGCATAATTAATATAAATCGTGACATATTAAAAATGTCCTTCAAAGGTATTAGTTATATAATAATATAATGTCCTCCCAATTAACAATGGCTGGATGATTATCATGATCAAAATGGTTTAGAAGGATCTTTTAAGTATAAAATTACCAGTAATTAATGTGTTACTTTTTTGTAATATCCAACATCTAAAACATGTAGACAGGACAACTTTGGAGCCAAATTTCCTTACATGATAGGTGATGCATTAAACAGCATAAATCAAAATAGCTTAATCATGCATCAGGCTAACCATTGGCTACTAGAAGGCATTTACTGCTTACATGCTTTTAACCCTTTAGAACCATAGAAATTTGGGGTTCATTTTTTTCTGAGTTCAATTTTCAAATACGATTGATTTGTACTCCATTAATCTTACTTAATAAAAATTACATAGTATATTTTTAGGGAAAAGATTTTGTTTAAAAGTAGGGTCCAAAGGGTTAAGTTATAAAGCCATTTAACAACTTTAAACTGCAACTTCCTGCGTACTTGTGCTGTGCTAGGAAACAGAGCTTTAGAAGATGCAGACAGACTTTCTGAATTGGATGAAGCTGTACTTGAGCTTGTTACAGGTGTCCCCATCTGTAGCATAAAAGAAAGGAAACAATGAAAAGTCTCCAAACAAATGGGTGAAAATAAGCCATGTGGTAGACTTTTTTTTCTAGCATAGATTGCATATTTGTAAATGCAAAGTATAATGCAATCAAGTCTGATTTATTTAATGAGGCAGGCAGTTAATCCATTTATAATAAAGTGACAGTATGAGCCTCAAAAAAAGATTTAATTCTATACCAATAAACCTAGTTAACCAGTTTCTTTTCTAAACTGTTTTGCAATGAAATATTTCAAAAATACCTTAAACAGAGTAAAGATTGACACTGTAGTCCAATTCTCTATCAATGACACAACAAAAATTTTTTGCTAAGTTTAACATCTCTTAATAAACAAAACACCTACTCAACTCAAAAGTGTAAGCTAATGTGCTTCAAAAGCATTTTAAAAATGTTTTTAATTTAGCAACTACAAATAGGGAAAAAAGTTTAAAAAAGAAGCTTCTAAGGGACAATCTTAAAGTGAAAAATAAAAGAACATAACCCTGATTTTCTAAATTAAATACATCTGCTTAATTCTGAACGAAACTGGGGAAAAAAGTAATAATCACTATAGACACAACAAATATAACAGAAGCACCTTTTGCGCTTCTGAGTTCTGGAGACAAAATCAGTAGGAAATTAAGTGCAACTAAGTCAAGAGCAATTAAATGGTGCCCTTTCAGCAAGTGTGCAGCATTGTAGTTTGTCACTGTTGTAGACCAGAAGAGCCCAACAAATGATTTGCTAAGGTCTTAGGATTTTCATCTTTGGCTTTGCTTTCATTCCACTCATAATTCAATAGGTAAAGGAGGACCACTAAACATTACCACATATTTAAATCCCCAGAAATTAAATTTCATTTCTAACTAAAGCTAGAATAACCAGAGTTCACAGCAATGAAAAAATAACATACTATACTATCCCTGGCTCCAGTCAATCTTTTATGAGTCAACAAAATCAATATATGCAAACATGAAAGAAAATAGACCACTTCTTAGTATGCTTAATAAATTATACTAAAACCATAAACAAAAACTGACCTTTGACAATTTCAAAGATTTTTGTAAACAACTACATTTTACCTTTAAATATGAGTGCATTCCTTTTCAGGAATTTCACCTTACCTGTCCGGCACTGGGGAAAAGAGGCTTAGTAACTGGAGGCTGTGGAGCAGGAACTGTTGCTGTTGGTGCAGGTGGTCTATTAAGAATACCTGGTGCTGAAACAGCCTGTGCTTGAGTCATTGGAGGAATTCCAGGACGTGGAACAGGAGGGGGCATACCTGTAAAGAAAAAATGTTGGGAGGACTCAGTTGTTGGAAGCATTTAGTTCAGAAAAAAATATTTCCCCAAAACTTTGCTGTTACAATATACCATATTAAAAATGCTTCCATACTACAAAGTTACTAACAATTGACTTCTGAACTTGATGAAATCCAAAGAACTTAGGCATTTGTCCCTTGAAATTATCTTGTCTCAAACAAACTTGTCTCCAGAATTTTGTGGAATGGAAGATACCACTAGAAACCCTATGTTGGCAAAGCAGGCAATTAAGCTTAACTGATATTGATTTAGCAAACCAATTCTTTAAACATATAGAGAATTGCATCAACTAGAATTCTCTGAACTCTAATACAAATTACATAGAGTAAAAAGGTAATTAAATCACATACCCATGAATTTTCCAAAAAACTAAGTTATTCCTTTAAACAAATTTTCCTAAAATGTATCACTATTGCATTCTTTAAACTTCAACATAACTTAACCTTAAAACTTTCACTACAGATTATCAAATGAACACTGGTTATTATTCTTTAATATTTTACTTTTTAAAAATACATTTTTATTTCAGAGAAGGAGAGGGAGAGATAGAAACATTAATGACGAGAGAATCATTGATCGGCTGCCTCCTGCATGCTCTACAGTGGGGATCGAGCCCACAACCTGTGCCCTGAGTGGGAAGCAATGTGCCCTTGATTGGAATTGAACCCTTCAGTCCACAGGCTAATGCTCTATCCACTGAGCCAAACGAGCTAGGGCTTCTTTAACACTTTAAATGCCCAAAATTATCTTAGAGCATTACGTATGTTGAGTTGTTGCCTATAAATTAATGGCTACACTGGTGATGCTTGCAATTTTGCTGCAGTTTTATTTTCCAGTTACTTTTATATATCAACTATCACTTAAGTACTTCTAAACCTGCCATGGATTATAACCCAAACTTAAAGGTCTCTGTGGCACACTTATTTGGCCAACAAAATCCCTTTCCCCGTATTATAATCTAAAATGTCAAGACATTTTATTTCCCACACTCCCTTTGCAGCAAGAGGGTCCATTAGACCTATTTCTGGCCAAGACATAGAAGGGGCTAAGGAGCCTCCAGGAAAGCTACTTCGCTCTCTAATAAAAGAAAAAGGAGAGCATTGCTGTTAACACCATTTCTTGCCCCTGTCATCTTGTTACCGCTGAGTGACATGGTTGAGGGAAAAAAGCTAAGGTTAACAAAGTGGAAAATTTTAAAAGCCACTGAATCTACCACTTCTATTTTTGTTGAGATAATAAATGTCTACATTGCTTAATACAGTTAGTTTGAGTTCTATATTACTTTAAGAGTCTTATTAGTTATCTAAAATATTCCTAATAAGTATAACAACTCTTAAGCATATGACCGTCAGTGCACAGGCTCTGTGACTCATTTTGGCTGCTTTGAATCCAATTTTTACTATTTGAAAACTCAAAAGATAAATAAATAAGGGGGTGGGGGCGGGAATCCATCGTAAGACTTTTCATGGTGCCCTAGCTGGTTTGGCTCAGCAAACAGAGTGTCAGCCTGTGGACTGAAGGGTCCCGGGTTCCATTCTGGCCAAAGTCACATGCTGGGGTTGTGGACTCGATCCCCCCAGTAGGGGGCGTGCAGGAGGCAGCCAATCAATGATTCCCTCTCATCATTGATGTTTCTCCCTTTTCTCCCTCTTTGAAATCAATAAAAATGTATTTTTTTAAAAAAGAATTAAATCGTGCCAGTCACAAAGAGGAAATGTCACCCTAGCTGGTTTGGCTCAGTGGGTAGAGTGTCAGCCTGCGGACCAAAGGGTCCCGGGTTCAATTCCAGTCAATGGAACATGCCTAGGTTGTGGGTTTGATCCCTAGTAGGGGGCATGCAGGAGGCAGCCGATCAATGGTTCTCATCATTGATGTTTCTATGTCTCTCTCCCTCTCCCTTCCTCTCTGAAATCAATAATAAAAATATATACGTGTGTGTGTGTGTATATATATATATATATATATACATATATATATATATATACATACATACATATATATTAAATAAAAGAAAAAAAGAAATTGTCTAACATTCTTACCTGGTGGCATACCAGGCATTAGAGGTGGTATTCCTGGTCCAGGTGGCATCATTCCACCCATTGGCATCATTCTGTCAGAAAGCAAATTTCAAGAAACAACTAAAGTTAATTAACAGTATAAACCGTAGAAAATATTTTGGCTAAATCCTGAAACAATAGATAAGACTTGAATTTGACCCCTAATATTGAAATCAAGCTGAAAGAACACACACCACACTAAAAACAATCCTATCAAAATAAGTCCTCTAAAAACGAGCAAACTCTTGGGTTTACCAGTAAGATGGGGAAGGAGTGGAGTCAGTCTTTGCAATAAATAAACAAATAAACCACAAAACAATTTAATACATTTAAAGTCATCAGGAATAATATTATATGCTATTCTCGATATATATAAGAGGCCTCATCTGAAATATGTGCAACTGGGAAGCAAAATCACCTTTTGTCTCACTTGGAAAATATCCACACAGAATATAAATAAAAAAGAAGAAATCTCTATTTTAGAGTCAACAGATTTTTCAAAAGGAAAATACTGAATGTACATTGTGGAGATAAATTTTTTTTGGAGGAGCACAGAAAAACTATCACCAGTATTAAAGACAGTCAAAAGTAAACTCAGATTGCCTAATTTTTACTTAGATTGGCTACCTAACACTATAGCATGACTTAAAAACAAAGCCTCTATTTTTTTTCTCTTCCCCTAAAAGAGCTCATCTTCAAATACCAATGTCCAGTGCACTTAAAAAATTTTAAGTTTGTAAATTCTTGATTTAGGACTTTTATCAGAAGATTAACTTCTATATATTGAGTTCATTAGGAAAAGTTTGATTATCTTCTATAATAATAACGCATATAATTTGATAAAAGATTATATATTCTTTCTTAAATACCAACCCTTTTTACTAAATCCCATTACTTTTAGCAGTTAGGAGAAAATACCTACACGTTTAGAAAATACTTATTTTATATACGGATTTATTACTATTTCCTCAAAGATGTTTTATATCCCTCCTTTCAGAGACTTGTGTCAACCAGTTTGCAAGTTGTACGAAGTTTTAGTGAGGAAGGTTAGAAAATTTCTGGTCAATTGAATAGATCCCATTAAACACACAAGAAAATGACATTATGATTATACCTCCTGAATTACATCATGAATGAGATGCTTACATGTTTTCACCGCAAAATGACTGGGTGTATTTTCTCTGATGATGCAATCTGTGAAAATGTATGACAAAATCAAAATCTAACTGTGATTTTCAAAATACAGTGGGAAAGTGTATTGTTTACCTGTCACATCCAACAACATTTAAGTAAAAGTGATGGGCACAAGCACCTCATATTTATTTTTAGTTTTTGATGATTTGACAAATACTTAAATCATTTACAGAATTTGCCTGTCACAACCAAGTGTCATGGACAGTTCTGAATCTCAGAAACTCAACTCTACAACCAACTACTTTAATTACACCAGATGCAATTAAAGCAGATGGCTGCCTAAATACATCCTAAAACACAAAAATCTATTCTCTTCAGAGACAAATTTATTGGTAGATCCCGTTATTAGACAACTTTAGTATTTATAGAGCCCATACCTTTTAGAAAGAAAAAAATGCAAAGTCACATTTAATTCATAAACACTCAAGTTGAAAGATCATTACTAGGCATAAGTCCACAAGCCATTTAAAAAGAGTTTTCTTACCCAGGTGGCATGCCTGGCATAACTGGTGGCATTCCTGGCATCAGAGGAGGAACACCTGGCATTAATGGAGGTATGCCTACAATCAATTTTAACAACAAAAAAATCAAATTAATATTAAAGGGTTAGGATGAAGAATATAATACTTCTAACACTGTATCAATAATATCCTGAGTGTTAAATTTTAAGAAACTCTATATGCTACCTGGAGGCATTCCTGGTGCTCCCGGAACTGGTGGTAGTCCTGGCTGTGCCATTGGGGGTATATAGCCTTGTTGGGGTTGAACAGGCTGTGGTTGAAATGAAGTTGAAGCTGCAGAGTCGTCATCATCATATTCATCAGAATCATCTTGCTGCTTCTTTTTTTGACTCTCTGTTAGGAAAGTTTTAATTTTCCCATAGAGAAGGAGGGACAGGGAACCAAAGCAAGTTTAAGACATTCAACATTTAAAAAAATTATTTCAGTGCAACTAGCTCATAAAAATTTTCTTCTAAAAATATTTCAGTTAGTATTATTCTTTACTCTTCAAATGTGTTTTCAACCTACATTAAGCAATTACCCATTCTATGACAGGTAAAAATAATTCTAAGTCAGTTTTATTTTTAAAAAACAGCTTTCTATTCCATCCAAAAAGGTAAACTACGGTAAAGAGGCCTGACCTCTCTGCAATACTTTTCAAAATTAAAAGTTCCATAGGTGATTAATAACAGCTCCTATCAAATGGATAGTATGTGGCTTCAATGTCAAATTTTTAAAAAATGTATACAACTAGTGGTTACATAAATCAAAACAAGCTACCTTTGCCAAGGCCAGGGAGCTCAGTTGGTTAGAGCATCAGCCCACAAGCCAAGGTTGGGGGTTCTATCCCTGGTCAGGGTACATAAGAATCAATCAGTGAATGCGTAAGTGGAACAACAAAATTGATGTCTCTCTTGCTCTCAAATCAATTAAAAACAAATACAAACTACCTTTATTTTCAAAGGCCTCAGCACTTGATAATTCCACTTGGAATTCAGTTATGAATATTTGAAATGATCCTAACAGTATTATTTAGTTATATATATACTAGAGGCCCAATGCATGAAATTCGTGCAAGTGTAGGCCTTCCTTCCCCCAGGTGCCTGCACCGGCTTCCCTCTGGTACTCGGGACTCAGGCTTCCCTTGCAGCCTCAGCTTCGTCCGGGAAGGACGTCCAGAAGGATGTCCGGTCTAATTAGCATATTATGCTTTTATTATTATAGACTAGAGGCCCAGTGCACAAATTCATGCACAGATGGGGGGTGATCAGCCTGGGCCGGTGAGGGGGAGGGAGGTGTGGCCCTGCAGGCGGTTTGGCGGCAGGCCCCACCCCCCTGGTTGAACTCCTGATTGAGGGGACAATTTGCCTATTAACCTTTTATTATATAGGATAGAAAATATATATAAAAATCAATACACAACTTCAAACATAAGACAAATATAAATGAATAAATCTAACATCTACCATTCAATTTATACTTTAAAGTAGCAATACTCTCACTAGTGAAGCTATTTTAAAAAAAGCATACATTAATATTTACCCTGTGTTTTCTGTTCAAGAAGTCGTCTTCTTTCATCCATGTCTTTTTCTGGAATACCTTCCATACCATATATTTCCAACTCTATGTCTGTTCTCCCAGGTATTGCATTTGGTACAGCATCTATTGTCTCTTTATGCACCTAACATTAAAAAACAAAAACCTCCATCAGATAGGTAAAAGTGTCTCATAAAAGTATTTCAGAGAGTAATTTCAAATTACTCAAGAGACCATTTAGTATGTTGGTTAAGAGTGACTGGTTCTAGCCCTAGCTGGTTTGGTTCAGTGGATAGAGCGTCAGCCTGGAGACCAGGTTCAATTCTGGTCAAGGGCACATGCCCAGGTTGTGGGCTTGATTCTCAGTAGGGGGCGTGCAGGAGGCAGCCAATCAATGAGTCTCTCTCATCATTGATGTTTCTAGCTCTCTCCCTCTCCCTTCCTCTCTGAAATAAAAAAATATATATATTTTTTAAAAGAAATGCAATTACATCCTCAAGCACATTAACTAGTCTTCACTACATTTCTAAGTGATAGTTTAGCATCTATAAAATTGGAGGATGTCTGATTTAACTGACATACTCATCTCACAGGTTGCTCTGAAATTACTGTAAGACTATATAGAAACAGAATCACTTAGTCAAAGATGCTACTAATAATTTCTCAACTAATCTCCTTCCAGCTTCCCCTACATTTTATCTGATCATCTCTATAGTACAACTCCTTGAAAGAATGCCCCTTCTATTTTCCCATTTTCTCCTTTTTGTAAACTAGGCAAAGAACAATTTGTGTATAAGCAAAAACGGAAAAGAGCTGCAGTGTCCAAGGGGTGTGGGCTTAAAAATATTAGCACTCTAGATTTTAACAGATGCATAAATAAAATTTGAAAAAGCAGTCATAATATAAAACAGCAGCTTCACAGTAACTTCTTCAGAAGTTTAACCCTTTGAGTGCCAACCAATATCCTAGGAACTATGCTAAAACTGCCAAGGCATTTTTGCTGATTTTACAGCAGTTTAGAAAAAAAATTATGAATCGCAAGTAAATGAAGTTACATATTCAAAAATCTTCCACAATATCGTCATCTTCACAGCAAGAAGTGACATATTTAGCAATATCATCATCACTAATAAAAGCAGACTTAGAACTGGACGCTATTTCGAAGCTTTAGGGCTACAAAATCTGAGTAAACTTCACAAAATTGTAGTACCTGTAAAAAATTAGGCAGATAAATGCCAGCGGTCAATTTTAGAACTACAAACATTCGGCATCATAAGTAATCTGCACTTAGGTGCTATCTGTCAATAAAGAGTGAACTACTAGCATCTAATAGTGACACTGAAGGAGGAGCGCGATAGCGTTCCCGGCACTCTAGGGGTTAATCTTTTTCAGAAGTTGACGCAATTCAGTATGCTTCTTTCTTAGAAGCCTCATCAAAATTCTCCAGAAGATCTGGAACTTCATCTACTTCTCTGGTAGCAAGCGGTGCTTTTCCATCCCAATTGTTTGGGCAGAGCTCCTTACACTAGTTGGAGGTCTGCACCATGCTAAATTAAGATGCTAGGTAGCATTGTGTCAGCAATTTGTCTCAGCATGCCCTGTAATAGTGAAAAGTGTTCGCTGCCTGATCTTTAAGGCTGTTAAAATGGATCACTGTTCCTTGGTTTGTGAACACTCATCTCAATACCCTACCTTCTTTAAGGAAAACTAAAGTCTTTTTCTCATCTGCTATAGCTGTTATGTGAACCGCCTTCTGCAAACAGTTTCTTCCCCACCATTACACACTTTGTGCCTGCAGTTTGGCCAGTTTTTCCTGGTTCATGATAGTTTCTTTCATCTTGTTGGAGGAAATGGGGCTACAAGGGAGACTAGGGTAGATGCTTAGGATAAGAATAAGTGCACACTCTCTAGGACACAAGATGGCAGCTCTCATTTTCTCTCTCTCTTTTTTAAGCCTACAGCACCCAGCATTCCCAGGCAGCTTCCCATCATCCAAGTACTAACCAGGTCCGACCCTGATTAGCTTACGAGATCTGGGTATTCAGGGTAGTATGGCTGCAGCCATCATTTTCTTTTGAAAGCACTCCAATCAAGCTTTCATCATCATTCTAGGAAATCACTCTTGGAAAGTAGAACAATTACCTCCACTTTGATTAATCCAATCTTAGTCCTGTTTTTACTTGGCTTACCACAAGCATTTGACAGTCAAAGTAACTCACTCTTTAAAAACACTTCATTTGGCTTCTAGGGTACTTACTGTCTTGGTGTTCCTACCCTTTCACTCTCCTTGACTTCTTTAAAACTTCTGACCTCTAAATGCTGGGAGTGACCCAACATGGAGTCCTTGCATTTTTCTATTTATATTCTACTGGAGACTGGAGGCCTGGTGCACAAAAATTCGTGCACTGGGGGTGGTGGTGGGGGTGTGTGTGTGTGTCCTCCCTCAGCCTGGCCTGCACCCTCTCACAGTCTGGGAGCCCTCAGGGGATGTCCTACTGACCGCTTAGGCCCACTCCCTGTGCAGTCTGGCCTCTCCTTGTGGGAGGTGACCAGGCAGCCAATTGAACTGGCGTGCCCCCGCCCCCACCCCCACCCTATTGGCCCTCCGCAGCCACTGGTCCACTGGTGGCTGCTGCACGCCCCCCCCCCCCCCACCCCATTGCCATCCCCTCCTTCTGCCCGCTGGCACACCCCTTGGCTAGCTTGGCGCTGCTGCTTGCCGGCCCTGACCCCTGAC
The DNA here is from genome assembly GCF_000147115.1 of Myotis lucifugus. Classification (NCBI taxonomy): domain Eukaryota; kingdom Metazoa; phylum Chordata; class Mammalia; order Chiroptera; family Vespertilionidae; genus Myotis; species Myotis lucifugus. The sequence continues at coordinate 789,396 of NW_005871335.1, read as the reverse complement.
TGGTTTGTTCTGCAGTTATTACATAGGATTCCCTAAGAAGAAAAGACATGGCTTCAAATAGCCATCCTTATCCTGTATCCTTCCAAATTTCTATTTCCCCCTCCGACCCCTCTGAACTCCAGACTTGTAGATCCAACTGCTTATGTGACATCTCCATCTGGATAGTCAATGGATCTTTTCAAAACTAACATACCCACACCCAAAATTAACATAAAAACAATCTTGGGCCCTGGCCACTCGAGTGGCTCAGATCATCCCCTGCACTGAGAGGTTGCTGGTTTGATTCTGAGTCAGGGCACATGCCCAAGTTGCGGGCTCAATTCCCAGGAGGGGATGTGCAGGAGGCAACCCATCTTTTCCCAAGCGTTGATGTTTCTCTCCCTCTCCTTTCCTCTAAAATCAATAAAACACATTAAAGTTCTAGCTGATTTGGCTCAGTGGATAAAGTGTCAACCTGTAGACTGAAGGGTCCCGGGTTTGATTCCAGTCAAAAGGCACATGCCCAGGTGGGTGATTCTCACTCATCATTGCCATTTCTACCTCTCTCCCCCTCTCCCTTCCTCTCTGAAATCAATAAAAATATATTTAAAAAAATCTTGGTATCTTTATCCCTAAGCCTAGTCTTCCTGCAGCTTTCTACATCTCAGTATGTGGTAGCATCATTTTTCACATTGCTCAAGTCAAAAACCTTCAGATCATCCTTCATTCCTCACTTTCTCTCATATTCCACATCTAATCCATCAGCAAATTCTGGCTCTGTCACCATCATCTTTCATCTAGAATACTCTTGTCTCCTAAGTGGCCTCACTGCACTCTGTAGTCTATTCTCAATCTTGCAGCCAAAATGATCCTTTAAAAAGGTGTACCGCCCTAACTGGTTTGGCTCAGTGGATAGAGCGTTGGCCTGAGGACTGAAGGGTCCCAGGTTTGATTCTGATCAAGGGCATGTACCTTGGTTGTGGGCACATCCCCAGTGGGAGGTGTGCAGGAGGCAGCTGATCGATGTTTCCCTCTCATCGATGTTTCTAATTCTCTATCCTTCTCCCTTCCTCTGTAAAATATCAATAAAATATATTAAAAAGAAAAAAAAAAAGGTGTACCAGTCCTGGTCAGTGTTGTTCAGTTGGTAGAACATCATCCCATGCACCAGATCAGGGTAAGTACGGAGGCAACTGATCAATGTTTCTTTCTCTCTCTCTCTCTCTCTCTAGATCAGGGTACGTACGGAGGCAACTGATCAATGTTTCTTTCTCTCTCTCTCTCTCTCTCTCTCTCTCTCTCTCAAAAAAGGAGGGGAAAAAAAAAAGCTATGTGACAGGAATTTTTTTTTTTTTAAATCCTCACCTAAGGAGTAAGGATATTTTTTCCATGGATTTTTAGAAAGGGGGGAGGGGGGGCGCCGTAACCGGTTTGGCTCACTGGATAGAGTGTCGGCCTGCGGACTGAAGGGTCCCAGGTTCGATTCCAGTCAAGGGCATGTACCTTGGTTGCGGGCACATCCCCAGTAGGAGGTGTGCAGGAGGCAGCTGATCGATGTTTCTCTCTCATTGATGTTTCTAACTCTCTATCTCCCTTCCTCTCTGTAAAAAATTAATAAAATATATTTTTTAAAAAAGAAAGGGGGGGGGGGGGATGACACACATCAATTGGTGCACTCCTGCCACAACCACTGGGGATTGAACCTGCAACCGTGACCGGAAATTGAACCCTTGACCCTTTGGTCTGTGGGCCAATGCTCTAACCATTAGGCTAAACCGGCCATGGCAAATGGAGAAATTTTAGTTTTTTGAATAGCTACATAGGACTTAGTGACTGTCTAAGTATCTAGTAGGCTCTCAAATATTTCTGAATAGATGTTAAACTGTTGTAGTGATGTAACTAGGGCGAAGAGGAGCTATATAAACTTATTTTTTTTAAACTCGGGAGAGCAACATCCTATTTTATCTCCCTGCTTCCTACCAACAGTATTTTCCAATAAACAGAGATTTGCTCATCTCAGAACTTTCTAAGGTCCAATTAGGCAAAAATTCAGGCAGCTCTAAAACTGGCAAAAGTAGAACACATAATGGTACTCATGAGATCTTTAAAAATTACAAAGTTCTCCTACTAGTAAAAGGATTAAAGAAACCAAGAAACTATTAAATGAAATAATACCACTCCAAAAGAGATGCGGGAATAAATTCTTGATATAAACCTGGCCCCAGGCAACAGATTATAACAAATCCTTCAATGGCAGTAATGGCAGCTAATTATGTACTAATTCTTATGGGATGAGAACTGGTGAGACTGCCCACAAATTTAAATCATTGATCCCTGCTTTTTTAACTCAAGTGCTGAGATATATCTTGTGATCTCAACCTGTCACCAATCTAACCTAGAATGAAAGATAATAATTTAAAAATATCCTATCATATATAATAATCATATATAATAATGAGCTAATATGCTAATTAGACTGAACAGCAGAATGACCATCCAGAAAGCCAGGGCTGTGAGGGCCGAGCTCCTTGCACAAATTTTGTGCATCAGGCCTCTAGTCCTCCTATATAAATGGGCAATATGCAAATTGACCCCAATGGCAGAACAACTGGTCGCTATGATGCACACTGACCACGGGGAGGGGGGGGTGGGGGGCCAGAAGTTCAATGCAGGAACTGCCCCCTGGTGGTCAGTGCGCTTCCACAGGGGGAGCGCCACTCAGCCAGAAGCTGGCTCATGGCTGGCCAACGCAGCAGTAGGGGCAGGAGCCTCTCCCACCTCCGCAGCAGTGCTAAAGATGTCTGACTAATGGCTTGCTCCCCATGGGGAGTGGGCCTAAGCTGGCAGGTGGACACCCGCCAAGGGCTCCTGGACTGAGAGAGGATGCAGGCCGGGCTGAGGGAAGCTACCCCCCACCCAGTGCATGAATTTTTGCACACCAGGCCTCTAGTATACCAATAAAACTCTAAACATAAAGAAATCGTTTCTCTTCTAAATGGCTGAAGAACAGGTGTGCTGCCCTAGCTGGTTTGGCTCAGTGGACAGGTCAGTCCCGGGTGCAAATCCCAGTCAGGGCACATGCCTGGGGTTGCAGGCTCAATCCCCAGTGTGGGGAGTGCAGGAGGCAGTCAATCAGTGATTCTCTCTCATCATTGATATTGATATTTCTATCTATCTCTCCCTCTCCCTTCCTCTCTGAAATCAATTAAAAAACAACACAGGTGTTTTCTAAAGCTGACTTGTCATTTAATATGATCTTTTGCAATAAACATCAAAAATATCCTACAACTGTCAAAGAAATAAACATTCATAATTTCCCAATGTTGTTTCCATACTACAAGTAAAAATTAAATACAGGAGTAAAATCCTTACCTGCATGCAATGTATAGCCAAGCCAGGTCCTGTGTACAACTTCTTATGACATATATGGCATTTAAAATGTTTTGCTTTTTGGTGCTGTATAAGGATCTTCTCATCATCAAAATCTCTATTACAATACCTGATCAAGACTGTTAAGGCACAAAAATAACACAATGACACTGCCTAGTAAAAAAACCCTGCCCTATGATAAGCAAATAGCAATAACATAAAAATATAGAAATAGCTAAAAGCAAAAAGTCGCTTTACAGAAACTTTGTTTTTGATATTATACAATTAGGGATTAACTTGCCATGGGATTTCCTGGAAGCCCATACTCTCTTCATCACCCCTAAACATATTTCAACATAGTTTTTTAAATTTTTGTGTTTAACAGATATTTATATGAAATTAACTCTTCTTTTGTTCACTATTTCAACATTTACAAATGCATAGTGTAGATTAGAGGGGTTCAATGTAAAAAAAAAAATCCCCAACTTCATCTCAAGACAGATTTAGAAATAGAATTCACTCATTAGATAATTAAAAATAATCAAAAAATGAGGATTTACCTAATGTTGATAATTTGTTTCTTTTTAGAGTCTAAAAATAAGTTCATAGTGAATGACACAACTTAACCCATAAAGTTGTTTGCAATTCCCTATGAACTTATGTTGCCAAGGGACGTACTTAAACTCAATGAGTTACATCCATAAAGCAGAATTACCTCAATAGTAGTAAGATTTCCCTAAAAGGACATTACAAAATCCGTGACCGTTCTACTATTATATAAATGCAGTTCTGTAACAAACAGTTTTGAGGCACAAGAGGCCTTATTTTTTTTTTTTGACCCTACAAAGCTAAATAGATACAAAAATCTCCACCCTGAAAGAGAACTCTTCTTGAAGACTAAAGGCGCCAGTTAGCGAGACGCGGAAGCTAGTTCTTCCCCACCCCCCCACCCCCACCCCGCGCGCAAAAAAAGAAAAAAAAAGAAGAAAAAAGGGCGCGGGGGGGGGGGGGGGCGGGATTTGAAGTCCGAGTTGACCAAACCATCGATTCTTTAAAAATAAAAACACTTTGGAAAAAAGTGGCTGACTGGCTCCGGAAGCTTTCCCCTAATCCGCCATATCCTCAATCAAGAGTCTTTTACTTGAAGAAAATCCCTTTGTTGAATGGTCACCACAACCACCGGGTAGAGCAGCACAGCGCTTCGGGGACACCGTCCTTGACGGAGGGGTCCAGGCCGCCTCCCCGCGGGTCCACGATCGCCCCAAACCCGGAATCTCCTGAGTCACGGAGTCCAACGCCCCGCAACTGCCAGAGCCTCTCGCCCTAGAGGCCCCATTTTCCTAGAAGACTTCGCAAATCTGACTCCAGCCGCCAAGCTACCCACCCCAGGCCTAGATCCCAGACACTCGCCGCCATAGGCCAACGCCAGGCCTCCCCGTCCCCGTCCCCACCGACCGGCCACGACTCCCCACTGACAAAGGATACCAGCACCACGGCTTCAGCTGCTTCTTCTTCTTGCGACCCATCACTGCGCTCCACGGACGAAGTGAAAACGGAGGCGAAAGTAAGCAGGAAAATCGAGGCGAAAAGCGCTCACTCTTCAGACCCAACCGCCACCACCGCGTCCCACAGGAAACTGACACAAAATGGCCGACGCCCTCGCTCGCTGCTCTGCCTCCCGTCAGGCACTGCGGAAGGGGGCGGGGCCGCCCGGGGCCGGGTCACATGACACCGCCCTCCGCCCTGAGTGGGTGGGGACTCGCAGCCCGAGAGGCGGCCGCCATCTTGTCTGTTTCGCTGGCCGCCCGCTGTCGCTGGCGGTGCGTGCGGATGCCCTCGGGTTTCTTTGTAAAGGCGCCGGCTGCCTGGGTATGCCGAGAAACTCGCGAATTGAGGGGGGAATCTGGGGGGCGGGACTGAAGACATTACCCGCGTCATTAAAGGCAGACTACAAATAAAGATTCATTGAGACAGCGCCCAGTTTTCAGTTCTGTTTTCAGTGCCCGGATTAATCCTTTCTGTAGTAAGTGTTGGGCATTTGCTTACTTCAATGTTGAGACAAAGAAGGAGCAGCCACAGCTTGGCGACAGATGAGCGAGCGCGGTGACAGGGAAACAGGAGGTGCTGCGAGGCCTCCGGAGAAGACCCGTCCACGTGGCCGCGGTCGGTGGTCAGAAAGGTGTCCAGACCCAGCGCCGGGGGGGGGGGGGGGGGGGGGGCTGCCCCCTCCCATCGTCCTTTGTTCTGGGAGGTCTCGGCTCTCGCTCAGGAACACAGCTGGGGGTGCCCAATGTGGGGCGTGCAGGAGGCAGCCCGTCCATGATTCTCATCGCTGATGTTTCTCTCTCTCCCTCTCCTCCTTTCCTCTGAAATCAATAAAAAAAATTTTGTTTAACCCTCCTACAAAGGCGTGCCTGTGGTTCCCTGTCTTTGGACACGTAAGAATTGGAGGCAAAGAAATGTGGACTTAGAAGTCTGGAGCCAGCTTGCTCCCTGCAGGCTCAAGATCAACCATCCCACATAGAAAAAAAAAACAAAACAACATATAGATATAGATATAGATATAGATATAGATATAGATATCTATATCTATATATATTTTTTTTTAATAAGGAAGAAAGGTTTCCTGAAGGGCCATGGGAACTAGAGGTGGAGGAGCGCGGCTCCCTGAGGGAGCAGCGAGCCCAGCCTCTGGGGCTCCGAGGACGGGCTGGCGGCGAGAGAGGCCAGAGGGGCACCGGCCAGCTGGAGGCTTGGCCGGCTGGAGGCTTGGCTTCGTGCAAGTTGAAGGGAGAGGGTAGGTGGTTCAGAGTCGGGGCCACGGCCCACCTGCATGACTGGGCCAGCCTGGTGAGCTCCCTCCGCTGCGCTCGGAACAGTGTGGCCCATAGACGTAGCGATTAGTGTAAGTTTTATGTTACTATTGAAAGGAAGACTCATACAGAGCAGACATCCCTGAAGCCCTTACTGTGTGCCAGGCATGGAGGTGAGTTGTACATGACTTGTCTCCACCAGCCTGGGGTGGAGGTGCTGTTTTATCACCCTCTTATTAGAGACAAAAAGAGGCTTAGCCCTGGCTGGTTGGCTCAGTGGATAGAGCGTCGTCCTGCAGACTGAAGGGTCCTGGGTTCGATTCAGGTCAAGGGCACATGCCTGGGTTGCAGCTCCATCCCCAGTAGCGGGTGAGCAGGAGGCAGCCGATTGATGATTCATTGATATTTCTATCTCTCCCTCTCCCTTACTCTCTGAAATCAATAATACACACACACACACACACACCAGAAGAGGCTTACCAGAGTTGAAGTCATTTACTCAAGGTCACAAGTAGTAAGTATGGAGCTGAATTAGATTTGAGTTTCAGAAAAACCACTGTGGCCACTGGGTTGGCAGAGACTAAGAGGCCAGACCCAGAACCGGACAGTAATCTGGGTGAGAGAAGAAACTGACCTGAAGTAGGATAGTGGGAGCAGGAAGTCATTTATTCATTCCTCCTAATGTAAGGAAGCAAGCAAATTCATTTTAGTGCTCAGTGCTCTACCAGAAACAAAAATGAAAAACAGGTCGGGGACACGGTAAGGGTGTCCACCTAGTCTCTTCTATATAACATTGTACTGGTGGTCTAGCCAGGGTGATCAGGCAAGAAAAAGAAAGAAAAGGAATCAGATTGGAATGGAAGGAGTAAAACTGAACTGGACAACCAATGGGTCGGGGCTGCCTGTCACTACTTGAGCCAATTCAGCAGAGACAGGGATGAGTCACGTATGAGCATTTATTCCAATAATGCCAGCAGTATGGTGTTGGGGTCCAGCCCCAGCAGGTCCAGGGGTTCCCAAAGGTGTGGACAGAGTCGGCGAAGAATGAACGACAGGGAGGCAGCGTTCAGTTGATCAGCATAGCGAGGTTCTATTGCCAGGTTCCGTCTTTATTGTCCTGTTACATCTGTATTTATACCAGTTGATTTTAATCCTATCCATTCTATTCCAAAGGTTTAGGGCGTTTGTTATCTCCATTCCAAAGTCACTACTCTATTATTCTGTTAAGCTACAAGGAAGTAACTGAAGGAGATTATCCTAAGTGATTGTTCGTAGTTAAAGTGATTAATTACCCGCCTGGCACTTAGTTAAGGGGTTTTATTCCCTTCCTTAGTCCTGTTAATCCCTAACTCCAGGGAAAAATCCCAACTGGGGAAACAACCTTTCTCGGAGAGGTGACCTTGGTTAAAACACATAGCACTAAGAAGGGGAGCAAACATATTAAGAACAGTATGTCATATACCCCAGGTCCCTTGAAACATATGCTGTGCAGATGTTTCTTCCCTGCAGCGACTGTGTCAAGCAGCAAGGATGGACCAGCTTCCGGCAAATTCCCCCTTTTTTATTTTTTAAAGGATAGCATGTGTAAATCAGCGGCCACCTCTCTAATTGGGTTGTTTAAGACTCAGAAGACCTGTTTATGACTTTGTCAACAGGTCAGTCCGAGGCTTAACCCTATATGGGCTCCCCACAGTATGGGAGGGCAGCAGGTCATCCATGAAAACCTGCTCAGCTCCCCTCCATAGCCAGCTGCTTATATTGGGTAGAAGCACAGATTACATGGAGAGGAAGGCAAAAGGAATAAGAATGGGTATAATGGTTACAGGTTGCAAGCTGGGGCTTGCAACGGGCCTGCGCTCTATTCTTTTTTGGCTACCAAGTTGTTAATCTTTTTATGATGACAGGCAGTTCCAGGAAGAGGAGGATGGACTGCATTCCCGAGTTAACTCCCACTTCCCGGACTACAGCTCTCAGCCAGGTTGGAATGTGCTTTCTCTAACCAGAACAGCAATCACGGTTTACAGAGCATGATTAATATTTCTGCCCCTAACAGAACCATCTCTATTCGCAGATGGCATGATCTTGTTAGGGGGAGAATTGGGTCATTGTGTCTCTCCACACACACACAAAGGAAAATTGAGTTGAAGTACTAATCTCCAGTACCTCAGAATATGACCTTATATGGTCCTACTGATTACAGAGGTGATGAAGCTAAGATGAGGTCAATAGGGTGGACCCTATTTCATATGACTGCTGCCTTTATAAAAAGAGGAAATTTGCCCTAGTTGGTTTGGCTCAGTGGATAGAGTGTCGGACTGAAGGGTCCCAGGTTCGATTCCGGTCAAGGGCACGTGCTCAGGCTTGATCCCTAGTAGGGGGCATGCAGGAGGCAGCCAATCAATGATTCTCTCTCGTCATTGATGTTTCTATTTCTCTCTCCCTCTCCCTCTCCCTTCCTCTTTGAAATCAATTAAAAATATATTTAAATAAATAAATAAATAAAAAGAGGACATTTGCCCTAGCTGGGTTGCTCAGTGGATAGAGCACTGGCCCTCAGACTGAAGGGTCCATTCCAGTCAAGGGCACCTACCTCTGTTGTAGCCTCCAATAGCTGTGTCTCTCACATTGATGTTTCTCTCGGTCTCTCCCCCTCCCTTCCACTCTCCGAAAATCAATGGAAAAGTATCCTCAGATGAGGATTAACAAACAAACAAAAAGGAAATTTGAACACAGATAATACATAAAAGGAAGACCATTATCTTATCAAGGAATAAACCCTGCTGACACCTTGATTTTGGACTTCTAGCCTCTAGAATTGTGAGACAATACATTTTTTTGTTGCTTAAAGTGCTCAATCTATAGTACTTTGTATGACAGCCTTAACAAACAAACACACTTGTACTTAGGAAATCCTAAGGAATCCGTAAAAAGAAATAAATCTAGAGCTACTAAGAGTTCAATAAAGTTCTCAATACAAGATCAAAATACAAAATTCAATTGTACTTTTATACACTAGCAGTACACAATCTGAAAATGAAATTAAGAAAACAATTCCATTTATAATAGCTTCAAAAAGAACAAAACGTAGGAATGAATTTAACAAAAGAAGTTCAAAACTAAAATATTCTAAGAAATTAAATATCTAAATAAGTGAAAAAACATTTGAAATTAACTGTTTGATTAAATGGCTACAAAACATAACTTTAGGTCAAGTCATCCTCAACTCAATTTTGTGGTATTATGAGTTCTAGAGTCTGGCCAGTGTGGCTCAGTGGTTGAGCATCGACCTATGAACTGAGAGATCATGGTTCGATTCCCAGTCAGGGCACGTGCCCAGGTTGTGGGCTCAATCCCCAGTGTGGGGCACGCAGGAGGCAGCCGATCAATGATTCTCTCATCATTCCCTCTCCCTTCCCCTCTGAAATCAATAATAAATAAAGAGTTCTAGAGCCAGAGTATTTGGGTTTGAATGCATCTTTTTTTTTTTTAATATTTTTTTTATTGATTTTTTACAGAGAGGAAGGGAGAGAGATAGAGAGTCAGAAACATCGATGAGAGAGAAACATCGACCAGCTGCCTCCTGCACATCTCCCACTGGGGATGTGCCCGCAACCCAGGCACATGCCCTTGACCGGAATCGAACCTGGGACCCTTCAGTTCGCAGGCCGACGCTCTATCCACTGAGCCAAACCGGTTTCGGCTTGAATGCATCTTTGCCATTTATTAGCTATTTTACCATGGACAAAAATAACTGGCCTTGGCTTACTCATCTGTAAAGTGGGATAATAATAACATCAACCTCATGGGACTGTGAGAATTAAATGAGTGATGCAGGAGGCAGCCAATCAATGATTCTCTCATCATTGATGTTAACCCTATGACACGCGTGTCAGAGGTGACACGCGAACTCATTTTTTTGGTTGATTTTTCTTTGTTAAATGGCATTTAAATATATAAAATAAATATCAAAAATATAAGTCTTTGTTTTACTATGGTTGCAAATATCAAAAAAATTCTATATGTGACACGGCACCAGAGTTAAGTTAGCGTTTTTCAAAATGCTGACACGCCGAGCTCAAAAGGTTCGCCATCACTGGTATATGTAAAGCACTTGAAAGAGTCCTCATTCACAGCAAATACTCCATAAATGTTGACCGTTATTTTTCTATAAAGTTAACATGGAATGCAGGTGTGCTTTAATATCTTTAATATGGTGTAAGGCGAAACATGCAAGAAAATGATGCCGAGGGGTTGCAAAATCTTTAATTCAGCAAAGAGTTCTTGAGCACCGTAGGCCATGTGCTACGTTAGAGGATATGTCATTGAATAAGCTGACATGCTAGTGGGAAGACAGACAATAAATACTGTCCGGTGTGGTAAGTGTGATGAAGATAGGATATAGACTGATGGGATAGCAGTAGAGGTGTGTGTGGGATATCCTTTTACATAGGACAGCCAGAGAAGGTCTCTGAGGAGGTGACATTTGTGCAGAGACCTGAATGATGTAAAGAAAGAAGACAACTATCTGGGGGCATTCCAGGCAGAAGAGCAAATTAAAAGACTAATAACCTGGAACAAAACTGGAGTGTTTGAGAAACACCAGAGTGAGCAAGAGGGATGGATAGGAAATCAGAGGGGGAGATAGAAGCTAGATTATGAAGGCTCCTGTAGGCCACACTATTGGAGCATGATTCTCAGGGTTGTTTCTAAGACCAAAGCAAGTGACTACAATATAAAAAAACAACAACAGTTAAGCCCTAGCTCAGCGGTTCTCAACCTGTGGGTCGAGAGCCCTTTGGGGGTCTAATGACCCTTTCACAGGGGTCGCCTAAGACCATCGGAAAACACATATATAATTACATATTGTTTTTGTGATTAATCACTGTGCTTTAATTATGTTCAGTTTGTAACAATGAAATTGGGGGTCACCACAACATGAGGAACTGTATTAAAGGGTCGAGGCATTAGGAAGGTTGAGAACCACTGCCCTAGCTGGTTTGACTCAGTGGATAGAGCATAAGCCTGCGACTGAAGGGACCTGGGTTCAATTCTGGTCAGGGGCACATGCCCAGGTTGTGGGCTCAATCCCTGCTGTGGGGCGTGCAGGAGGCAACCGATCAATGATTCTCTCTCAATAAAATTATTAAATTATTAAAAAACAACACATAAGAGTATGGATTTGGAAGTCAGATAAACATAGTTTGATCACTTATATTGACTGAGCCTCCGTTTCTTCATCTATAAAATAAGGATAAACCTCTCTGTTACAGAGATGGTCCAAGTATAAATGCAATAAAATAGGTAAATATCCTGACTCCTGGTTACTGCTAAATAAATAGCCATTGTTAAACTACAAATGCTATATTTTTTATTCTTTACAAATGCTACATTGATATTATTATTGCTGTTGGTAGTTAATAGACCAACTTGCAGAGTCTAATGTCCTCAGATTATGCTCATAGATGGTAAAGTTCAAGAGGCCAGTAATAAGATTCCTAAGATCACCCTAACTGTCCCCATTACTTTCTTGGCAGTAATCACATTCTGCCCTTCCCCATGCACATGCTTTCTCTCTTCAGTTGTGTTGTCAGCTCCTTTGGGACAAAAACAAATATTGGATTGTTTTTCTATATGTGCACATATTCTAATTCATTCTTTTTAATAGTTGTATAGTCTTCGGATACAGGTGTTAGTTTGCTATTGCTGCGGTAACAAATTATCATAAATGTAGTGACTTAAAGCAACACAGTTATTATATTACAGACATTTGAAATGGGTAGGCAGGGCTGTGTTTCTTCTGAAAGATCAGAAGATCCATTGGTGGCCTTTTCTAGCTTCTAGAGCTTGTATGAATTCCTTGGCTTGTGGTGCCAAATCACTCCAATCTCCGCTTTAGGTATCATAATTGCCTTTTCCTCTGATCTCCTGTCTCCCTTATAAAGACTCTTGTACATGTAGTTACATTGGGCACACTTGCATAATCTAAAATAATCCTCCCATTTCAAGATCTTTAATTTAATCACATCTGCAAAGTTCCTTTTGCTACATAAGGTAACTCGCTTTCAGGTTTCAGAGATTAAGATGTGGTCATTTTTCGGGAGTCATTATTCTGCCTACCATCATATGTACCATAACTTATTTAATCACTCCTCTATTGACCAACATTCAGATTGTGTCTAGTTTGTCATCATTACAAGCCATTCTGCAAGAAATATGTGGACTCATATTTTTGCACTTATGTGAGTGTATCTATTTGATGATGTCCTGGTGTTTCTTTGATAGTCAAAGGGCATGTGCATTGAAAACACTGGCAGATATATTCAAATTTCTCTCCAAAGCATGTGCATTAATCTTATTACTCTCAACTATTTATGGAAATGATCACTTCCTTGCACACCCCAACACAGGGTATTATCAAACTTTATTTTTAAATTAAATTGGGGTGACATTGGTCACCATGAACATATAGGTTTTAGGTGTGGGTTTCTATGTTACAAGATCAGTGTATTGCACCATGTGCTCACTACCCAAAGTCAAATCTTCTCCTATCACCATACATTAGGACCTCCTTCTCTCCCCCAGCCCCTCACACTTTAAAATTTCTGCTAATCTGCTGGGTGAAAAGTAGTACAATATACCATAAATTGTATTTGAAATTAAGCAGTTTATTTATGTATTCTTTTTTAATTCTTCTGTGAACTGCTCATTGTCTTTTTGTTTTGTTTTGTTTTGTTCATTGACAAATGACAGCCCTTCTTCTATTACATATATTGCAAATATTTTCCTAGTTTGTCATTTGTGTTTTTGACTTCAGGCTACACAGAAATGTTTAGTTTTTAAGTGGTCTGATTTATTAATCTTCTCTTGTATGGCTTCTAAGTGTTTCATTATAGTTTGTTAAGATAAGGAACATTCAAACCTGTAAAGAATTTTTGTGAGTTTATTTGAACCAAATTGTCAACAATTGCCAGGAAGCAGAATCTCAACATATTGAGATACTGCTCTAGAGAATGATGGGTTTTTCACCTAATTTTATAACTTACCATCAAAGGAGGAGACTTAAGTGGATTACAGAAATCCATTGGTTATAGATTAAGGAGGTGCTAGAAAGCAAAGTGGTGGGTACTGGATAGCTAACAGTCAATAATTCAAAGGATAACAATCACACAATAACAATGAGGGAATTTGTGGTCTCTGCCCTGGCGCATTGGTTGTGCCCCGAGGGACCTGGAAAAAGGGAAGTTATGTTACCCTGACATTCAGAAGGTATATTATCGTAGATGCAAAAAGACAATAGGCTCGGTTAATATCAAAGTTGGTCTTTGTCAGGGAAGATACTGGCCCAGGACAGGACTATCTACTATAAACTGCTTTTTATTTTTATTTTTTTAAAAATATATTTCTTTATTGATTTCAGAGAGGGCGGGAGAAGGAGACAGAGATAGAAACATCAATGATGAGAGAGAATCACCGATTGGCCGCCTCCCGCACACCCCCCACTGGGGACCGAGCCCCGCAACCCAAGCATGTGCCCCTCGCCAGAATCGAACCCGGGACCCTTCAGTCCGCAGGCCGACGCTCCATCCACTGAGCCAAGCTAGGGCTATAAACTGCTTTTTAATTGAAAAAGTCTTAATTTCAGACATCCTTTTAGGTGTCTGAGTTTAGTTTGCCAGGCAGTCCTTCCCTGCGTTAGTCAGGTTAGCATGTGTCCCCTTCTTGTCCACAGTGTAGAAAGGCCTTCTTCAAGCATTTTAAAAATATGTTCACCTTTTCTTTTTTAAAGGGAGGAGCGTCATTTTAAATTTTGAAATCTTTGATCAAACGGATGTGTGTTCACGTGCCTGAAAGGCGATCGGAGGGCAGCTTTATCTTTTCCATGTGTCCTGCTAGTTGTACCGTCTTTACCACATGGGAAGTCTCCTAGACGTCCTAAGGTACCCAGAGGTGAAAAAGGAGTTAAAACAGAACTGGTGAACGGCTTTCCGGATATAATAGGTGATTCAGTGCGCCCCCTAGTCCCCGCGGGGAGAAGCCTTCCAGGCCGGCGTCCTCACCTGAGAGCCCAGCGCCACCAGCGGAACTCAGGTGCGCGAGGGCCGGGAACCGGACGAGCCCGGCCGCCGAGGACTGTCCGGCGCGGGGGAGCGGTTTGGCGGGACACAGGGCCGCTCGGAGCGCGCGATGCTCCGTCTTGCAGGACTCGCTGATGGGAGAGAAGAGCTGAGAGCAGCGAGGAGGAAGCTGCGCGGAGGAGCGGAGACCCGAGCCGCCGCCCAGCAGCCACTACTGTTCTCTACAACTTACCGCCGGCCAGGTGCCGAGTCCGGCCTTCCCGGCTCCCGGGGACCCGCACGGCGCTTCGCAACCAGGGGCCCGGCGGCCTGGGCCGCTTCGCAAACGCCCTTCTCCCGGGCGGAGGGTTCGGCCCTGAGGGCCCTCCTCGCCCACGCCGTCCGTCCGGGCCCCGATCCGGGACTCCTGTGCCGGCTGCTGCGACGCCGCGCTCCCCCCGGCCCGGCCCTGTCCTCGCCCCTTCTCGTCGCCGCGGCCTTTGTTTAGCGCGGTGCCCCGCTGCATGTCCAGTCATGTCAGCTTCCACCCCCGTCCTTCCTGCCGTTACCGCCCCGCTGTCTTCCATTTCCCCCACGCTTCCTCCCCCCCGGCCCCCTCCCCGGTCATCCTCTGCCCTGGCTGCCTCCTTTCCCTCCGCCCGGACGACTCTCCTGGGCTCCCGTGGCCCTTTAGCGTCTGGTTTTCAGAGAGGATTTATTCCTTGGCCCTTCTGGATATGAAACTTCCTCTCCCTGCTGTGGCCTGGAGAGAAGGGGCCATCAGCACTGGGTCGTGGAGTTGCCTGGGCGTGAGGACAGGCACTTCTTCCTGGCAGCGTGTCAGCTGACTGCTCGCCCCTCCCCTGTTTGCCGAGGGGGGCCCGGGGGCGCCCCGAGTTCCGTTTGAGTTGCAGCCCATCACTGACAGCTGTCTTGCTCTTGTGGCGCGTAGGTCGGCACCGCCGCGAGGGGACAGCGATGACGGAAGCCCAAGTGGCACAAATGCAGAAACGCCCTCTGGTGACGACTTCAGGTAAAAACAGCTTGGCCATCGCTCATGCCTGTGCGTGAATCCTCGAGGTGTCCGTGGGGACCCTGTCTCCACTCAGCTGTCCCTGAGTCCAACCATCAAGCCCACCTGTGTCCTCGGAACCTCACCTTGATTTCCGCATTGGCTCATGCATTCAAGGCTGGGACAGAGCCAAATACCGATAGTGCCCAAGGTGGTTAGCCAGAGACGCGTATTCTGAGTTTCTTGAAAGGAACTCCAGTAAATAGTCAACATCGTATGGGTACCAAAACATTTAAAATCCTCCTTTTTTACCCTTAGCATACCCCCTTTCATAGCGCCTCTGCTGCACACTAAAACATAAACCCCAGGACAGGAGGGATTGCTCTCTTTTGTTCATT
This sequence comes from Myotis lucifugus, assembly GCF_000147115.1. NCBI lineage: Eukaryota > Metazoa > Chordata > Mammalia > Chiroptera > Vespertilionidae > Myotis > Myotis lucifugus. Next base: position 773,771 of record NW_005871335.1, on the reverse strand, counting down.
TAATACATATTTATTAAGTGAATGAATGAATGAACCGTAACACTTGATGCAAAGTAGAGATACCCTAGTGATAAATTTATGATTGAAATGATATGATATGATGCCAGAGACTTGCTTCAAAATAAGTCTGGAAGGTGGAAGGGTACAGACAAGCATGGGGGTACAGATGACACAAAATTGGCCATACCTGGCTGATGTGGTTCAGTGGTTGAGTGTTGACCCATGAACCAAGAGGTCCCCAGTTCGATTCCGGGTCAGAGCACACGCCTGGATTGCAAGCTCGATCCTTGGTGGGGGGCGTGCAGGAGGCAGCCAATGGATGTGTCTCTCTCATCAATGTTTTTATCTCTCTATCCCTCTGCCTCTCTCTCTAAAAATAAAAAAAAATTGGCCATAAGCTGATAATTGTTAAAACTGGGTGGTGGGTATATGTGAGTTCATTATACTATTCTCCCTACTTTGTATATGTATTTTCCATAATATAAAACAAAAGAACCTTGAGAAGTATTGGGTTCATATTATCTGTTGGGAAGTTTGGTGATAGAAGACCTTTTCTTCCTGCATCTTCAAATTATAGACTTTATGTTCTAACCTAAACCAAACTAAAATTTTTATTTTTAGCTCCTGAGTGATTGCTAAGCTAGAGTGTTTATTCATGGGTAAGAGGTAGATGGAGGATTGAGGAAAAAAGAGGAGGCGTGAAATAGTGACCTAGGGGTAGAAAAATGAATGAGTGAGCCAGGAAATGTAGTTAGAGGTGGGCCCACTTGAGGCTAGTGATCATTACTTTTGTTTTGTCCAACTAGATTCCACTGCATAGATGCATGTGCAGAGTAAATAGAGAGCTGGACTATCAGGGCTGAATTTGCTAAGCAAGTACAGTGAGATGAAAATAAAGGGTTGAATGAGACTTGTGTGCAGGGGTCTGATTATAATGACTGGCCATGGACAGGGAAGTGAAATAAGAAACTTGAGGGACTATGGAATAAAGGTAAGGCTGGTGGACTGGGGGGTCCCAATGGAGTCATCACACTAGACAGAATGAGGTGAAAAGATAGTATAATTTTAAACTCTTTGATGAGGTAGCTCATACTTGGTGACACGCACTCCTATCAGCCTCACTAGTAGAAAGTTTTTTCAAGTCCTTAAAGGGACTCTGGCTTTTAGTACTAATCTGTCTGACTTGCGGGGTGTGAATGCAGTAGCCACTGATAAGCACTGTGTGTCTTTCATTTGTCAAGCCTCTCCCTGGCAGACACTAATCTACCATCTGAAGTGGAGCCAGAGCTGCGCAGTTTCATTGCTAAGCGTCTTTCTAAGGGAGCCGTCTTTGAAGGGCTGGGTAATGTTGCATCTGTGGAGCTGAGGTAAGTGTAAAATGTGCTGTGTCCCGAGTTTTTATTTCTGAGCTAAATATGAGAAGTGATGAGAAACTCCGAAAGATCAACTCCCACTCGACCTGCAAAATCCATCCTTGTTCTCTGCCGGCTTGAGCACTGGGCCTTACACGTAAACATTTGTGGGATGGAATTAATTGAACAGCAGAGACTTTCCCGCCGAAGTGTACTGATTTAGTCTTGGACTTGGGAGAAAAGAGTTAATCACCAAAATTGCACACTGCACAGTTTGTGAAGTGCTTTCACAAAGTATGATGCCATTGTCTCTAAAAAGGGGCAATAGAACAGATACCCTCACTTACGTTTTCAGATGAGGAAATAAATTCAGAGACGTTCATGTCACAAGGCTGGTCACATTCATGGCGTTCAGGCTTAAATATAGGTGTCCTCAGGTGAATTCCAGCTGTTTTTCTATTACACACCTTGATTGTAGTTCACTTCAGACCATGATGTTGGCATCAAGTCCCCTCAGGAATGTGAGGTCATAGGTCAAAGGTAAGGCCACAGGGTAAACATGTCACATCTGCCTGGAGCTCCAGTGATTGGTGAAGGTTTCGGGGAGGGAGAGAACATGCTAATATTTATGTAGACATGTACTATGAACGAGAGTGAAACTTACATGCATTTCCCCCATAAAACAGGTGAATTCAAAGAAATTCCATGTTTGTTAGGTGCTGCTTTAGCTGAAACCCATTATGGTATACATTCATTTTCCTCTGCTGTTATGAGTAAACCAAGGAGAAGTCTTGAAAGTTCTGACCTAGTTAGCAATATAACAGTATTGCCAGATCAAGATGACCAGGGTTCAGAACAGCCCATAAAATTAGATGCATGAGTTATCAGAATAATACATAGAACTTTTTCTTTTCTAGAATTCCAGGTTACCGGGTTGGTTGTTACTACTGCCTTTTCCAACAAGAAAAACTGCTTCCTGAAACAGCAATGGACTCTGAACATAACCCTTCAGAGTACGTGGTCTGTTTTTTAGGAGGGTCTGAAAAAGGACTTGAGCTATATCCTTTCTTTGGTCTTTGAGGATATCAGGAAGGAAATCGTGGGGAGGCAAGAGAAGGGGTCTTACTACTCTAAAAGGCTTTCCTACCCCTTATATTTACTTGGATTTCATACCTTTATATGACCAGTTTGTCTTGGCTTGTTTTAATGTACAGTTTGTTTTATTTGCAAGACTTTATATTTCCTATTGAGAGATAAAACACTTCTTGATTCATTCATTGTTACTTCCTTAAGAACATACTTTCAGGCTTGAATTGGACAAGTACATTCAAGGGCTGAAAAATAACATGAGCTGTGAGGTAAGACGATTGAGTCAATAGTTTTTTTGAGACTGAGGTGATTAACATACTATAACTTCTATACTTGTCAAATTATACAGGTAGACACAATGACACCTAAATTCTAAAAATGCGCTGCTTGGAGGGCTCGTTGGAAGGTATTCGTTAAGGGAAGCAGGGAACATAGTCCTGTAAGTGCTGTGAGTTTCACAGGTCTGCCTCTGATGTTTTGTATCCATGAAAAATTCAGTCCATTAAATTCAGTGGTATATGGTGACATGCCAAGTGAGGAAGAGGTGCTCTTCTCCTGATTTCTAGGCACATAGATTTATATTAGTGTTATGGTCAGAACTAATGGTCCATGAAGCCTCTGGCACCAGAGACATGCTTTGCAATGGTAGCGACTGTCCTTGAACTCAACATCAAAGATTTTAGAAATGTTCTATTTTTTATTCATTGATCTTTTATGAATTATATATATCCACATCTTTTAATTTATTTATACCTTTTAAAAAACTATCCATTCAGCTTATAGCAGTTTTTAAAGTCATAACTCTTATAAATCACTACCCATTACATAAGGTAATATCTCCTTTTACTTATCCTGCACTTAAAAGACACTGCAGAAGAGGGTAGCATAGGAGTGAGCCAGGGATTTGAGTCTGGGGGAGCAGCTCTCCGACTGGAGCGATTCCTCTAGTCCCCAGAGAGCAGCTCAGCCCAGGAAGCCAGATGTGCGCTTGGCAGCACGTCTGACAAATGGAGTGGGATCGAGTGTTTTGACAAGTTAACTTGTATTCTTCCCTATTCACAGTGTGAATGAACTGCCTACATTCTTTCAGGCATTCAAGTGGCTCTTTGTAAGCTAATACATACATGTGTCAGACACTGTACCAGGATTGTTAGGAGCGTATCTCCAATGAGTATACTGTGGGGAGATGGACATGTAATGCACAACTCCTCCCAGTGAAGAGATAGCATAGAGCCCTATCCAGTCTTTCATTTTTTTTTCAGTCTTTCATTTTATATAATGCATTTCTCAGTGTGTTTTATATCATAATTCTTTTTTTTTGAATGGGTGTTAGCTTAAAAAAAGAGGTGTTTGTCCGCAGTTCTTTCACTGTCAAGAATATTGTGAAGAAAATGTTAAGTCCTCTAAGGTAAAGGCTCATGTTAAAGCAATGACATTCTCTCTTGATCTAGGAAAGGGGCCTGGAGAACCACGTCAAGTCCTACCTGAGTAGCTGGTTTGAGGATGTCGTGTGCCCGATCCAGAGGGTGGTTCTTCTCTTTCAGGAGAAGCTTACCTTTTTGCTACACGCTGTAAGTGTGGCCCAACAAAAGCATTTCCTTAACTGAGAATCAGTTGAGCAGAGTTTGGATTATTTAAAGACTTACTCATTTTCTTTAATATTACTCTCCCCCCCTCCCCCGAATATTACTCAAGCAATGTTTGCACTCTATTCACTTGGATCTAGAAAGGTACTTTATTAAGGTGGAATTGCAAATAGGGGGTCTTCCTAATAGGATAAAACAATTTAAAATAATTGCTTTTTCAGATGATCTGGGAGAGGTGTAATTTCCAAATAATTTGAGAAGGAAAACAGAAATCCAAAGTGTTTTAAGTATATGAAAATATTCAGGAAAAAATGAAAATTCACTAAAATATCCAGACACTGGGAAGGCTTGAGTAAATGGCCAGTTTTTTCATTTAAATTTGTGGTGGTAGATGCAACGGAGACTGGATGGTCCCATGCGACCAGGTGGGAAGCCAGTTTCAGACTGTTCGTGAGCAGCAGCTGCACGAGGCTCAGGAGAGCTCCTGGGCAATCCCCATCAAGCAGGTGGTCGTGTGGGGGCGGGTGACACTTAGTCACAGTAGCTGCTCAATAAGGAAAACTGGAATGCCTGTGTCACTTAGGCTTTGTTTTTCTCTCGTAGGCTCTGAGTTATACTCCTGTTGAGGTTAAAGAATCAGATGAAAAAACAAAGAGAGACATTAACAGGTAAAGAATAGTTTTGCAAAGAGAAGAACCTTTTACACAGCAAGCCTGATATTTATGTTTTTATATTTTTATTTTTTTTTTAAAGAACATTAAAATATTTTTTTGATTGATTGATTGATGTTAGAGAGAAACATCGATTTGTTGCTCCACTTATTTATGCATTCATTGGTTGCTTCTTGTACATGCCCTGACGGGATCGAACCCGCAACCTTGGGATGACGCTCCAACTGAGCTACCTGGCCAGGGCCTGAAATGTTTTTAAATTTCCCATAGTGCAGAATGAATTTGCTTTCTCCCTCCCATCCTGCAGTATTATTTGTGGTAAAGGACTGTGTGTGTGGCAGGTTTCTGAGTGTGGCCAGTCTTCAAGGCCTTATTCACGAAGGCACCATGACATCTTTGTGCATGGCCATGACGGAGGAGCAGCATAAGTCTGTGGTCATTGACTGCAGTAGTTCCCAGCCTCAGTTCTACAATGCAGGTGAGTCACGACCTCTGAAGCAGCCATCCCGTGGCTCTTGTGAGTCTGTCTCTGTTTTTGTACTCTGAACAGATAGTACAAACTTATCCTTCCTGCCCTGTGCATCTTTACAAGTTTATCCTGACTCACCGCAAACAATAGCAATTCTAAAAACATGGAAAATCATGTCATGCCTAGCAATTCCATTCCTAAGTATATAGAAAAGCTCTTGTGTGTATATATTAATATATTTTTATTGATTTCAGAGAGGACGGGAGAGGGAGAGATAGAAATGTCAATGATGAGAGAGAATCATTGATTAGTTGCCTCCTGTATGGCCTCCACCAGACATGTGCCCTGACTGGGAGTTGAACGTGACTTCTGGGTTCATAGGTCGAAACTTAACCACTGAGCCATGCTGGTTGGGCAAAAACTCTTGTATATTTATACAAGGAGACAAATACAAAAATGTTCATAGAGGCATTATTTGAAATAGCAAAGAATTGGAGGCAACTTAAATGCTTCCATCGACAGGAAAATTATCTGATAAACTGCTATATTCATGCAATGGAATATACCAGTGAAAATGTATGAACTAGAGCTACATGTCTCCATGTAGCTCACAAACATACTAGTGAAACAGCCATTAAAGAAAAATACATAGTAAATTTAAAGGGTGTATTAAAATTATCATTTATCATAATGTGAATCTTAAATCTTAATTAAACTATTTTCCTTTCAATATGAAAAAAAAAGAAAAATACATAGACTGGGTGGAGGGGGTCAGTGGGGGATTAGGGGACATCTGTAATATTGTCCACAATAAAAAAAATTTAAAAAAGAAAAATACATAAAAGTTTTGACATATACAAAATAATACTACATAGAGCTTAGAGATACGAAAGTACGTGACAAGAGTTTAAAGGAACACATGGGAATGATATCCTTTCTAATGGGAAAGAAGTGGGAATGCAGTTGAGAAGTAGCACATGGGGGCTTCAGCTATTTTGGTGTTTTTAGCTAGGTAGTGAGTACAGTTTTCTTAGACCATTATAGAAGTCTTATATAATTCATTATAAGTGTTTTATTTAATAAAGAAATAAAGAATATCACAATGTATACAAATATCAAATCATTATGTTGTACACTTGAAACTAATGTAATGTTATATGCCATGTATACCTCAATTTAAAGTAAATAAATAGAGCCCGGCCAGTGTTGTTCAATGGCTGAGTGTTGACCTATGAACCAGGAGGTCATGGTTTGATTCCAGGTAGGGCATGTGCCTGGGTTGCATGGCTTGATCCCCAGTACGAGGCATGCAGAAAGCAGTCAAGGGATGATTCTCTCTCATTCTCTCCCTTCCTCTCTCTGAAATCAATAAACCCCCCCAAATTAAAAAAAAATACAATAAAAAAATTTAAAAACCCATATTTTAAAGTAAATAAACAGAAAGAAAGAAAAAAGAATAAATGTTTGGGCTTTATAGAATTTTATTTTTATTTAATTTTTCTAAAATATTTTATAGGAAGCAACCGATTTTGTGAGGATTGGATGCAGGCTTTTTTGAATGGTGCTGAAGGAGGTAACCCTTTTCTTTTTCGACAAGTACTGGAGAACTTTAAACTAAAGGTAATTAATTGTGTCCAAGCACCACATATAACTTTTGTCTGAA
>NW_005871335.1:726913-766841 GCF_000147115.1 Myotis lucifugus | reverse complement strand
TCCATTGATTTCTACAGAGAGGAAGGGAGAGAGATAGAGAGTTAGAAACATCGATGAGAGAGAAACATCCATCAGCTGCCTCCTGCACATCTCCCACTGGGGATGTGCCCGCAACCCAGGTACATGCCCTTGACCGGAATCGAACCTGAGACCTTTCGGTCCGCAGGCCGACGCTCTATCCACTGAGCCAAACCGGTTTCGGCAGAAGGCATTTACTTTATGTTTTCAGTGGCTTCTACATACATACCATTGCATTTCCAGTTAACTGGATTGAATGCTTGCTTATATCTCAGTTATTATCAACCTTATAATTTGTGACATATAATTGGAAAGCACAAAAAAAGTGGCTTAGTGCCTAAGGGTTCAAAATTCTTGTTGGGAGGAGTGTTGTCACCTTTTAAAAGTATTTTTAGAAGATTTAAAAACTATTTTTACTTTATACGAGTATAAGAGATTTTGTTGTACCAAGGGTACAGCATTTTAGTGATAACAATGATGGGAATATTTAAAATAAAAAGTAAACATCTCTGCAACATATGAAATGTTTTCAGCTGGATGGATATGAAGTGTTTTTAGGCATCATTTTTATCTCATGAAACACATATTTAACTGGGTAATCTTTTTCTAGGCCATACAAGACACAAATAATTTGAAGAGATTTATCCGACAGGCAGAAATGAATCATTATGCTTTGTTTAAATGTTACATGTTCCTAAAAAACTGTGGTAGTGGAGATATCCTTTTGAAGATCGTTAAAGTGGAACATGAAGAAATGCCCGAAACCAAAAATGTGGTAGCCGTCCTCGAAGAATTTATGAAAGAAGCTCCTGCCCAAAGTTTTTGATCGCATTTTGAGATAACTGGATTGTGAAGCATATTCCAGCGTTGGTGTTTGAAATTACAGTTGTTATAAATTGTCATAGGATTGCTATTTAAGATGATTTGAAATGCATTGTGTTTTTTCATTTTGTATTTTTAAAATTTAACATAATTCGACATGAAAATCTGAGGAATGTCTTCATTGAATCCTAGATAGATGTGTGTTGAGAGTTGTGAACTTTTAGTACATTGCTGGTCCCATAAATTCTAGACTTCAGGGAGTTGTTGCTTAAAAAACGTCAGAGGTGATTTTGTGCTTTTCTCAGGAGTGTGCTGCAGTATTTAGCAACCTTTGCTCTCAGAAAAATCATAATACTTTTCTCAAAATGTACGCCTTGTCTTAGGACAGATTAGCACCATGACACTGTTTCAAAGAAATCTGTGCATTCAGTGGGTGCTTGATAGTTTTTTGTCTGATTGATAATGGCATGGACGATGAAGGCAGCTTTTAAGTCGATATGCAAATAAATTTTAAGTGTGTAAAAAATTAAACGAGCTTTAAAAACAGATGCACTAGCTTCAAGATCAAACATTATCTCTGATGGAAAGCTACTGGAGAGGTGGCCCCCATCACTTTTCATTTGTTCACAGGTATTAGCCAAGAGCCTGTATTTTCTTTTTTCTTACATATGAAAATGCTGAAGTTTTTAAACAGAGTGTTAACAAAGAAACAATGTACATACATTTTACATGCAAACTATAACATAAAGAACACAGATTCTTCATATCAGAGTTACCCACTGATTTTTAGTTTTTTGTAGTTTGTTTTCAAGCCTCATTGTTTTACTCTGAATCAGTTAAAAATGCCCTCAGCTAGAATCATTTCTAATTCCCATGGAAGCCAATTGTAGCTACACACATTGCCCTTTGTTCTGCGTAGCTCTTTAATAAATCCATTTGATAATGATTTTTGTTTAGATGATCGGAAGTCTTGTGTTCTCACTGCCCTCAGGATGCTTGGAGGGACACAAGTTCGTAAAAATCGTCTCCTAAACTCATATAAATTCACATTAAGTGCTGAGTGTTAACTTTCAAAATGACTGACATTGGCCTGCTTAGTCTTCTACAGAAGTCGAGGGACATGACTCACCCAGCCATTTCTTTTCTTTTAATGAGAAATACAATTCAGGATCTTCATAAAGACTTTCATATGGTTTTAAACTTTAATAACTTGGATTGTAGGCAGTGCAGAAAAAAAAAAATCTAAGCATTTTTATAGCATTAAATTCAGAATGACTATGGGAAGTAAGCAATTTTATGGCACTTCCCTGGAACCCAACTTATTCTAATGTACTTGGTTGTCCACTAGGAAATTATCAACATTTTGAGTCTGGAAAACATTTTTCATTTTCAAATTCACATGTCATTCAAGAATTCATGCTGTAAATGGCATTTAAAAGTAAATGTATTGTCTGCTTCAAGTCACTTAAGAATAGCCAAGGTATAAGTATATATTCTTTATATTACTTTTTTGTTGTTAATTCTCACCCGAGGATATTTTTTCCATTGATTTCTACAGACAGTGGAAGGAAGGAAAGGAGGGAGGGGGAGAGGGAAAGAAACATCGATGTGAGAAACATTAAGATGATTTGTATCTCCCGCACATGCCCCAGAGCTGGGGATTGAACCTGCAACCCAGGGACCTGCCTTTGACCAGGAATCGAATCTGCGACCCTTTTGGGGGGCTCTAATCACTTAGCACACCGGCCCAGGTCTATGTGTACTTTTATATATAATTTGTGATGTGGGCTCACTACATTACACAGTTGTATACAATAGTCTTATTTTATTTATTTTTTTACAATAGTCTTATTTTAAACGTCTGTAACAAACTGTATATCACTACTGTAGACAAGGAAAATGGTGACATAGAATTGAATGTCTTGTTGGCCATGAAAAGAAACTCAAAGAACTCATGACCAGAAACCGGTACTGTATTCAAATCTTAATAAGCTAATGTATTAATTTTTAAAGTTTTAAAAAGGATTTGTTCAGGATGGAATACATTTATGTATTATTTGTGTGCCACATACACACAGGAAATGTATGTCATATCAAAAATGGTTTCAGTTTATCTGTAATTATTTTTTTCTTTCTTTTTCTGTTGTAATTATATTTGTAATAATAATAATAATAATAATAAAACAACTTAGCTTCTCACCAACATAGTCATTTTTATTTAATGAGCTCGATTCTCTCAGGCCTGACATTTTTATTAACTCACAAAAAGTTTATGGGGAAATTATAATTGTTATGCTAAGGAATTTGTTGAAGAAAATTGAATCATCTGCTGGAACACATCTTTCTGCATCTTGCAAGAGGCATCAGGCAGGGCGTAAGGAATTTCCATGCAATATTTTACTCACCATCCAGTAGCGTCATCTGTAGAACTCCATCACCCAGGCCACTTCCCTTTCCTCTCATTCATTATTCACCCTGACAGGTGCCTGTCCTTTACCAGAGGATCCCTTAGACCAGATGCCAGAAAAGCCTGCAGGCATCTGGAAAATGAGATTCGGTGACTAGGACTACACTTTCCTAACCATGTCTTCTCGGTAACGAAAGCCCTGCTGGCGTCCTCAAAGTCTTGGAGGCCTAGGAAGGTAGCTCCAGTCCTGTAACGGCTAAACTTCCTAAATAGTACCCTCAGACTTTGAATCTTTGAGTTGGCGTAATGCTAGATTCTGGACACTGGGGGAGGGGGTGATCGGGAGCAGTCATGAATTGACAGCTGTGGATTTTCTTGTAAACTACTTGGAAGAGGGAAGTTCTGTTAGAACACTGAGTGTATATTCCAAGGTTCACTGCTGTTCCTGGATGGCCCTGATACAGAGACAACCTTGACACAAACACCCTGACTCTTCTACACGTTTAGTGTGGAAGTTCTATATGAGCACCGGAGGGCTGAGAGCGCGAGTTCTACAACCAGGCAGTTCTGGGTATGAAATGCAGCCAGGCCACATGCTATAGGAAGTTACTAAATTCCCGTCTTTCCCTCATGTGTAACTATGGGGACATTTATATCCACGTCACACCAAGGAGCTGTGCAATGAAAGAGAATGATATATTGGAAATGTTTCATCCAGTGCCTAGCACCTAGTATGTACTCAGTAAATTGTGTTAATATTAGCAGCAAACATTAAGTTATTGGAAGAAGGAGAATCTGGCAGAAGGAGGAACGAGGGAAGTGAGAGGAGGCAAGAGGCAAAGCTAACTAGACAGCTTTTGTCTGTCCAGGGAGCTGGCTTTTAAATGCCTCAGGTGTGGGAGCCCAGAACTGACCCAGGGGAACACTGGTGCTCACACAGGGTCCCAACTTCCCTTACAGAGAGGTCAGTTCACACTCCAGACAGAAGTGGGTTCTTAGACCTTAGGCCTGAACGGTATTCTACAGTTTGTTCTGGGATGACCTCGGCAGCATTTAGAAATATTTTTAAATGACACACAGGAAACTGTTGGGAAAGAGCATTACGGGAAACTCCCATGATGAACAGGGTACTTTCATCCTCAAACAAAATTTAACAGTTATGAATAGCAAACTACATGCACTGCCAATGGCTTAGAAAAACGGGGGGAAACCTTCACTTTCTCAGGCTGCATCCATGCAAAGCCCACTTGGTCCTTACCTTTACATGTAGGCTCTTATTTTTCCCTTTGTGAACTGGGAAGTTTCCCTTTTACTCTGAGAACATTCCTATCCCTTCCAAAAGATCAGGGTGTCGACAGTCCTCAGAAAGACCTAAAGACTAGGCTACTAGGGAAAGAAGGAAATGCCTAAGAAATTTCAAAGAAGATTCTTCCAATAATATTAGTCAAAACATTAATCTCTCATCAGAGTATAGAGTAAGAGTGGAAGAGGAAGGCGGGGCACCCACCACAAACCTGGCACAGAAGTTCTTGACCCGAAGCCATGCATCGGTTTCCTTATACACAGCCAGCCCCACCCAAAATGTACACAAAATTGTCTGTCTGTGGCCCAACCAGTGTGGATCAGTGGTTGAGCTTCACCCTATGAACCAGGAGGTCACGGTTCAATTTTCCTGTCAGGGTTGCGGGCTCAATCCCCGGTGTGGGGCGTGCAGGAGGCATCTGATTGATGATTTCCTCTCATCATGGATGTTTCTATCTCTCTCCCTCTCCCTTCCTCTCTCTGAAATAAATAAAAATATTTTAAAAAATTGTCCGTCTGTGCTATTTTTATGGAAAGAAAAATCATAGCTTTCATCAACTGCTCAAGAGAGTTCAGTAATTCAAGAAGGGTTAAGAATCACCAAGCCAGAAACCCCAGCACCAAGAAACAACCCCCCACCTGTATTACATAAATCACAGGCCCACCACCATGGCTGCCCTCCCTTCCCCGCTCCCCCTGGCCGCACGCCATGACCCAGGCCGAGATGAAAGAGGCCAGGCCCTTCAGGTCACTTTCTGAATAATGGATGGCTTAAAAAAAATCTTTAATGGAATCTGTGGTCAAATAATATGTTACAACAAAAATATACAGAATGTACACAATACAAAAATATTTAGAAACAAGCATTGTTGCTTGGTTTTTTTGTTTTCCACTCACTTCCTTGGGGGGTGGGGAGGGCAGAGTTCAGCGTTGGGCACTGTTTTTTAAGGCAGAGGAGTATCCGTGCTTTCCAGCCAGCCCTGGGAGCAACGTGACCGGTGCCAGGAAAGGGCTTCCGGGCACCTGGGGAACCTGCATTATTTGCAAATGAAATTGGACGCTGGGGAAAGGCTGGGCATGGTGAGCAATGACTCTCCTAATCCCCTGGGCAAGAGTAGTTCTCATGGAAATTGAGAGTCCGATTACGCCTCATTAGGGAGCTTTTCCTAATTAAAAAACGAATGATTAATGGTGTCATTAAAACGAAATTTCTCCTTTGAAGGTTTGTTTTCCTTTCCCCAGCTTCTGTGATTCCTCTTCCGTTTAACGAGTGAGTGAGTCCGTGGCTGCTGTTTAGAGAGTCCCCAGGTTTCAATTTCTGCATCAGGCAGATGAGAATCCGACTTCGCTCCATGGCCTGAAGGTTCACACCACCCTCACTTTTCGGCACACTGGCCAGGAGGCCAACAGTGGCTGAGGAAGGAGGGAGGATGGGGACATGCTGCTGGCAGGGTGCTGGGAGCCAGGGAACAAAGGGACCTGCTGAGGAGAAGGCCCTACACCAAAATGAAACCTTTCTTACAAGAAAATAGGCTCTGGCCCTGGGTTAGAGACCTGCTTAGAAGTGATGGCTGGGAGAGGCTGGTGAGGTGGCTGTTAAGCAGACCAGAGAACTTCTGAGTTGCCCTTGGACACTCAGTGGACAGGGAGCAGCTGACACACAGCTGGGCTGAGGGCCTACGGTGAGGATGGGGGTGAGGATAGGGGGTGTGGATGAGGGGTGAGGATGGGGCAATCTGAGCCGCTCCAGGCCTCAGAGGACAGACATACAGGATGGTGGGTGGGACTTCCACCTTGGGCAGTCCTCCCGAACAGCTTCCATCCTAAGCCCCAGGGAACTGGATGCCTCTCGGAGGGCTTTCTAGAGAGAGGAAGGCCCCTCTCCAAGCCACACCAGACAAAGGCAGGGGGAGGGGTAGCTCTCTGCTCCCTCAAACTACAACCCAGAACCTCCAGGGGCCAGGAGAGGGTCTGGCAGAGAGCCCTGCTCCCAGCCCCCAGCAGGGCGACAGCCGCCTCTGCCGCTCCAGGGAGGGTCAGCCCCAGGCATGCAGGGTTAGCAGTAGCCACGGCCCCCTCTGCCATCCTTACCCATCTCCTCAACCCCAGCCCCAGCTCAGTCTCCTCTCCCAAAGAGCTGACTCTTCCAGCTACACCTTTCCCTCGGGAGGCAGAGACTGGCTGGCAGGGCACAGAGAAGGTGCCTCAGGGCAACGCAGCCCAGTGCAGACCTGGCCCACCCACCTCAGCGGGCAGAGTTGGCGCAAGTGCAGCCTGATGGATGGACAGTCTCGTTAGCAGTGGGCAAAGGCGGGAAGGGCTGGGTGTGGGGACCTGGGCAGAAAGACCTTGCCCATTCGTGTGTGATGACTGGGGATGGAAGCCACTGTGGCCCAAGACGCCCAAACCTCTGGCCCGGCTGACTTCGAACCTCGGTGTGGCTCTCATGGGCCAGTGGCTGGCAGAGGCAGTCCCTGCACTCCTGCCCTTGTTCCTGCATGAACCCAACCCTGGGTTCTTCCTCCTTCGGGCTGTCAGTGGTTGGGAGTCGCAAGAGCGGTATAAAGCCACACCGCCCACCCTCCCACCCTCCCTGGGGCCTGCACCAGCTCCTGCCAGGAGGCCATTCCCTTGTGAAATGGGCGTGGGGATGGACTCGAACACCTCCCGGCTCCCTCCTCGATCTGAGAACCTGAGCTACGGCTGCCTCACCTCTGACATGCATCCACACCCCAACAATTCTTCTCTAGAAGCAGGTCTCCACCTAAACTGGAATTCCTTTTGCAGCAACCTCCCGCCCCCCCTGAACTCAAAAGTCACACGGCCTCCATATTCCTGCCCAGCCTCTGTTGCACTCCCAAAACCCCTCCCCTCCAAAGGGAGACAGGACAGAATCTTTTCAGCATGAAGGCCACTCCAGAGGGAACCAGAGCAGGAGCTGGCAAAGGCGAGGAAACCTCAGCATCCTGAGGGGCCGCCCTCCCACGGTCAGCGATTCCCAGGGAGACGCCTGGAAGGGACGGAGAGTGGAAAAGAAGAGGCAGGCTTTGCTAAAGGCCAGGGTCCTCAGGAACCACAGTAGCCCACCTCTCAGCCCTTCCTTCCTCTCACGCAGACGCCTCCACAGGCGCCCACTGCCCCTCGCAGCCTTCCCCTGTGGACTCCTACTCGCCTCACATTGTTTGTCCCATCACACGGGCATCTCCACCCACCAAACCATGTGCTCACCATCAGAACAGTCTCCACAACCAAAGGAGAGGCACGATGGAGGGTCAGGGCAATGGGGGGGCAGGGCAGGGCCCTAAAGACAAGGCAGGGCACGGGACGGGGTGTGGGCCCTGGCGCGAGAGGCCAGCATTTGGGGAGAGAGGGCGGGAGAAGTCCAAAGCAGGGCCTTCCCCAAGGGGGAATGTGGGATGAATTCCCTCTTGCTGGGGTTCCTCTTGCTGGGTACCCCGTAGCAAGAGCAGGGAGTTACAGAAGCTCCCTCCTCTGCCCCCCGCAGGTGTTAGAGGCCACACCCCAGTGCCCACCGATAGGCACAGGAAGGCACCGGGGGCTCCCCGGGCCTAGTCCGCATGTCCGGCACCAGGCCCTCTCCCACTCCCAGAGCTCCAGAGGGGACACTTCCTGGCCCGCCATTATCTCTGGGCTGGACAAGGGCCTGCCTGACGACTGCCCCCTCAGGCCTTCCTTACACTCTATGGCAGGGGTGGGGAATGTCCGGCCCGAGGGCCATATAAGGCCTGGGAAAACATTTGGTCTGGCCCTGCCAAGGCATTACAGGTGAGTTAAATGTCTGACCAAATCTAGCAGGCTGATGTTTAAGTTGATGATTTTGTATGGCCCGAGAATGATGTTATAAATACCCAAATGGCCGTTGGCAGTAAGAAGGTTCCCCACCCCTGCTCTATGGTCTCGCAGGGTGGAGGATGAGGCTGTTCTCAGCCCACCCAAAAGGGACAGCCACTCTCAGCCCCCTCAGGCCTTTGCTGGCCCGATGTCTTTGGAAGAGTCTAGAAAAACAACAGTAGCCAATCCAACTCCCCCAGCAGGTGCCTTTTGGAACAGAGCCTCCACTGTCTGCCCAGCGTCTCTCGTCCTCTCCTCCCGGCCTCCCTGAGCTGGTGATGAGAAAACAGAATCCAGATGCTCCTTTCTGATGCCGCTTCTCCCTCCCCTCCCCGACCTCTGGTCCTCCAGCCGTCAGGGGGGCGGGGGCAGCTTTAGGTCCAGCAGGGTGTAGGCAAAGATATTCCAGAAGACAGCAAACAGCACAAAGATGGTGTACATGGCCACAAAGATCCACCACAGCGACTGGTCCTGCAGCCTCTGCTCATAGTTCCTCAGGACCACCACGCCCAGGGTGATGCCCACGGCCACGCCACCCAAGTGTGCCACGAAGCTCGGGTGAGGGCACGGGGGATAGGCCGACGGGTGGAACCGGAGCCACACGGCCCGCCCAAACTCCATGCTCACTGCAAGGGGAGGAAGCACAGAGAAGTCACGGGAGGCCCCTGGGCAGGGGCTGAGGGAGAGGCCTTGCAAGCCACCCACTCTGCCAGCCACCCACTCTGCCAGCCACCCGTTAATCCACTCGCCACAGACCAAGCTCTGTTTGTTCTGCGCACTGGGGACACGGTAGTGAAGCAGACAGACAAGCCTCTGTTCTCCCAGAGCTTATAGGACCTGGCAACCCACCGGCATTACATACACGAGATCAGTTCAGTAAGAGGAACTCTATGGGAAACAAATATAAGTGATTTAAAGTCAACGCTGGGTATAAGGAGGGGGATTCTTTAGTTTGGAGAATCAGGCAAGATCTCCCTAAAGAGGTGATGTTTGCTCGGCCAGCGTGGCTCAGTGGTTGAGCGTCGACCTATGAACCAGGAATTCACGGTTCGATTCCTGGTTAGGGTATATGCTTGGGTTGTGGGCTCGATCCCATGTGGGGTGTGCAGGAGGCAGCCTATCATTGATTCTCTCTCATCATTGATGTTTCTATCTCTCTCTCCCTCTCTGAAATCAATTAAAAAATATTTTTTTGTCCTAGTTGGTTTGGCTCAGTGGATAGAGCGTTGGCCTGCGGACTGAAGGGTCCTGGGGTTGATTCTGGTCAAGGGCATGTACCTCGGTTGCAGGCTCCCGTCCCTGATTGGGGGAGGCAACCAATCGATGTGTCTCTCTCACATCAGTGTTTCTCTCTCTCTCCCTTCCACTTTCTCTAAAAAAATAAATAAAAATAAAATAAAATAATAGATTTTTAAAAGAGGTGACATTTGAGCTGAGATGTGACTATCAAGTGAAGAGCATTTCAGGCAGAGGGGACAGCTCATGCAGAAGCCCACAGGCCCTCGAATCCCTGCTGTCACATGTCCCAGAGGCTCAGCTTCCTCATCTGTATAAAGTCTCAGCCTCCGTGTACCAGGCTACACTGCCGGGACATGAATAACAAGCAAGATGTGCTAGCACTTTACAGTTTATAAAGTGTTTGTATGTATCATTTCAAAACTCTCAGAACCAGTGCGTATGTGCTTGGAAGGAAGAGATGAAGGGGGAGAAGGGCAAAGAAGGAATGGAAATAAATGGTCCCAGCAAAGTGCTGGAGTTTCTAACAGATTCTAAAATGCCCCACCCACTCTCCAACCCATCCTTCTTGCATGAACTTCTTGGATTGGCCAATCCAATGGGGATGTACTCTCTTGAAATAATAGTTGCTGGGAAATTGCCATTTTGTTAACCCACCATTCAAGGACACTTAGGGCAGGTACTCTTACCCCATTTTACAGATGAGGAAACCAAGGCGAATTTGACAGATGGAAAGAAAACCCTGTGAAGGGAACTGTGTCCTTGTTCAGTTACCATTTAATGCACCAGTGGGCCTCTCTCCACCCTAACCACTCCAGGGGTGCCAGCACCTCCCGGGATTGCCTCAGCTTCTGGCATGGGCCCTGCAACTCCAAGGATGGCCGACAGATGGCGGAAAAGGTGCAGCCAGGGACAGGCACTGTGTCCTCCCCACTCCTCCCCAGGCCCTGGGGCATCCTCCTGCCTTTGCTTAGCAGGCCCTGGGTTCCACAGGGGAGGTTTGAAAGACATGGTCCCCCACTCTAAAATAGCATTTTAGTTTTGATGATCCTTAGAGTTGTTGTTTTTTATTTTTTTAAAATATATTTTTATTGATTTCAGAGAGGGAGAAAGAGATGGAAACATGAATCATTGATTGGCTGCCTCCTGCATGCCCTACAATGGGATCAAGCCCACAACCCAGGCATGTGCCCTTGACCGGAATCGAACCTGAGACCCTTCAGTCCGCAGGCTGACACTCTATCCACTGAGCCACACCAGCTAGAGCTGTTATTTTTTCAACAGTAAGAGTCATGCTTCTCTTCCCTTCCTTGCAAATAGACAAGCTCAGAGTCTGAGCAGAGGGAAGCTGTGCTCACCCCTGCCCTCTCCCCTCCACTTCCCCCACTGCCCTGGCTCAGAGTCTGGGCTTTAGGGCTGGGAATTCCTCTCTGGAAGTGGAGATCCTCCAACTGGACACTGAGACCAGAGAGTCCTGAAAGACATGGATCAAGTGGAGCCCACACAGGCCCCTCCTCGCCATGACTTTTCTGGCCCAGTCTTCCTCTTCCCCACCAGGTAGGTGGCTGACCCAGGCAGAGACCGTCCAGGTGCTCCTGCCCAGCCTGGCTGAAGTGTGGGCATTAGAAAAGGCACAGGCCGGCTCTGAATTCGGCTCTCCCACCTCTGGCTGGGGGCCCAGGGCAAGGAACTCCGAGCCTCGGGTGCGCCCCTGAAAATTAAGCCTAAAAATATCCTCTTCACCGCTGTGGTCTGAGGACTGAATGAGAGACTGTGTGTTCCTGTTGTTTTCTTCCTACCCGCTTCACTCTGTTCAGACTATTCTCTCTTTCTATCTCAGAATGAGCCTCTTGGCCTCTGGTCTCATCCTGTGACACGCAACTCCTTCTCCACACTGCAGCCTGACTGGTCTCCCAAACCCGAATCTGTCAGTAAATCTTGTTTAAAACCTTCCAGTGGTTTCCTAGTGTGTGAGGGTGAGATGGAAGGAAGGATCTTCCTTTTTGCATTTAAAGCCCTTCATGAGCTGACGCCTATTATCTCTTATCACAATCACACAGTCTCAAACCTCAAAGGTCGAATTTGCAACCGACTTGCAGGCCATGACCCTTCATGGCCTGTCTTGGTTCAGGCTGCACTTTTGCCTGCAATGCCTGCAACACCTTGGCTACACGGTGACCACCTGCCTCTCTTGGTCAACATGACCCCTGCAGGTAGAACGGACCTCTCTTGACTAGGGCCCACAGCCTGTTCCTGGGGGTGCATGGGTTAGTTACAGTTGGTAAACCTGCTAAGACGACTAGTTTTAGTGCAAATGCACACACACATACATGCGTTTTTCCAGGGATGGGGTCTCTAGCTTCCAACAGGAGATCTCAAAGGATCGACTCCGTGACCCAAAAGGTTATTAAGAAGTTATTTTGCTTGACCTGGATGCCGGTCATTGAGCTGGACACTTACTGTGTGCACTTTTCCGTTTGCATATCACATGTCAATAAAAAGATTAAGAAAGGTTAAGGAATAGCAGAGCAGGTCAGACTTCTCTCACAACACTCCACCTTGTTGCACATTATTGACAGCCCCTCCCCTCTTTTTCTTGACCATAAGCCCCTGAAGGGCAGGGACTGTGCTGTCTTCAGATCCCCAGGCCCAGGCCAGGGCTCCCTCCCCGCAGCCAGCCGGTCAGTACTTACTACAGATCAAGGCCACACCCATCCGCAGCAGCTTGAATTGGCACTTCATGCCTGACCAGTTCTAGGAAAAGAGGAGAGAGTTCCATTAGTTCCAGATTGGACCTCTCCTCCGTAGAAGTGTCTCGCTTAAGAAAACCTGACACTTAAAAAAGTCATCTCCGCTCGGACGGCGTGGCCCAGTGGTTGAGCATAGACCTATGAACCAGGCGGTCACGGTTCGATTCCCAGTCAGGACACATGCCCAGGTTTCCAGCTCCATCCCCAACTGGGGGCGTGCAGGAGGCAGCCAATCAATGATTCTCTCTCTTCATTGATGTTTCTCTCCCTCTCCCTTCCTCTCTGAAATCAATAAAAATACATTTAAAAAGAAATAAATAAGTCATCTCCATTAAGTCCTGAGTGAGGGGTTGTGGCTTAGTCACAGATCACACCAGCGTGGCTTTAAGACTTTAGACAATGGTAAGCGTATTACTGTCGGAAAGCTCTGGAGCCGCACCTGCAGGGCATAGACAGAGGGAACTGAGAGTCTCTGTCTCCTCCAGGCACACAGACACCACCTGAGAGTTGCATTAATTGCTGGGTCTGTGGGAGGCAGTTAGAGAGACGTGAGCAGGGCAAGGACAGATATGGGCCAGGTACAGAAGGTCACCAGAGTGGAAAGTCCCAGTGCCTAGCAATGGACAACCAATTGTAGGGTGGTACCTGCTCCCAGGATGACTTTTCTTCCCCTACCATATCCATGGTCACGAGGTTTGGAACCCCTGACCTTTCCTCCCTAGAGATAATATCTAGGCCTCAGTTGTATTTCAACTCCAGGCCCAGATAAGCAACCAAACCAGCCATGGCTGGCTGACTGGTGTCGGGACCAGCTGCACTGAATAATGACCCCCTGTCCTGGTGCTGGCCAATCAATCAGTGGGGACCACAACCCTGAAAGGACCCGCCTGGAAAACTGCTGAATGTTCTATTAGTATATTTCCCTGGAACCTCCCCTAAAATCTCCACCCTTAAACCCTGAGGAGGGAGGACCCAGCGTGCTCTCCCTCCAAGGAGCATGCAGGTGCCTTTCCCTTTCCCCTCTCCCTCCCTGCCCCAGACACAGCACAGAACCATTAGCTTCCTCACTCCCAAGCTCCAAGGGCCCTTCCTTTACCTCCATAACTCATATCCTAAGCCCAGTGCTTCCAGGAATTACTTTTTCTCCCTTTGTAATTTACCCAATACATGTTCTCTTACAGTTTGGGTCTTGGCTCTGAATTCTTTCCTAGCCAGAACCCAAGTACCGAGGTTGCTGAACCCAGGTTTGGTCTGACCCCACCGGTCATACAACTGGTGCCGCTCCTGCTGCCTACAACAAACAGGTCCGGGGTTGCAAAGGGATGCAGGAGAGCAAACCCAGCAAAGTCCAAGCAGAACCATCAAGATGATCAGAGAACTCAAAATCCTGCATATGAGGGAGGATTGAAGAGAAGACTCAGAGGTTAAGTTCACTGTTGTCAGGTGTCAAGTGAGTCAATGCAAGGAAAGGGCACATTCAGTGTAACCTGCAAGCAGAAGACTCAATGGATGAAAACTTTGGTAAGATTTTTTTTTTAGCAAGAGAAATTAACCAAATTTGAAACATACATATGAACGGGAACCCAGCATACATGAGAGTCAGAGACCCCACATGCACAAGAGGTTCAAAGATAGGAAAGGCACATGGGTGTGTAAGATGTCCTGAGCCAGGATGAGGTCAGGTGGCTTGGGGGCTTCAAGGGTCATTGCAGGTGATAAATAGAAGTGTGTGCTGCCCTATAGGTAGATCAAAGGAGGTTATCTCTGATGATCTCTTATTATGGGCAAGGTCCCTCATTCAAGTTCTTCTAGGTAGTTAAGGGAGGAGCATAAGTTTCTCTTCAGCCCGCAGCTAAAGTTGCCTTTAGCTCAAAGCAATCTGCATACCTCAGAGGCCCATCTTGGGGTGACTCATTCTGAACCCCCATAGTTCCCTCCTCTGAGACTTCCCTGGAAGTTTCACATTCCAGAAGTTGAAAAAGAGGAGAGAGTTCCATTAGTTCCAGATCAGACCACTCCTCTGCTGTGTTCTGAGGACCGAGTGAGAGACCGAGTGGTCCCTTTGCTCTCTTCCTACCCCAGGGTAGACTGTTCTGTATCTCATCAAACCAGTCTCAGTCTGGAGGAGGTAGTCCCGTTAAACCGTTGTGTCCCATTTCAGGAGGCGGTGATGCAGTGGGCTCCCAAAGGTAGGCCTACAGTGCAAGCTATCAGTTGTTTAATGAGAGGCATCTCTATGGAAGCAGAAGAAAAGCAAAGGTTAGTGATTGGAGGAGACTATAACCTCTGTTTCTGAGTAAGGAGGCAGGCAGTCAAGAAGACTTCTAGATGTCCGTCTCCCATCATCTTCAGATGGAGTGAAGGCAGGCAGTGACAGTCAGATCGATTCACACAAATTTTTTTTTAGCTCAGGGTAAGTTTCCATTTCTACTAAGCAGAGCTGCCCAAAGATGGATTGATCCATCTTGGGGGATGGTGAGTTTCCCATCATTGAGGGGTTCACACGGGGCTTCCCATCACTTGAAGGGGATGCTCTAGCATTGGGCACCGGGAGGAGGTGGGCCAGACGGCCTTCAAACAAATCCCTTTCCCCTGAGAATCTCCGAACACGCCGAACCTCCACAGGCGACGAATGGAGTACAATTATTCACCTTACAAAAGGATTTTTCACTTTACAAAAGCCTTCGCCACAGGGTTCCTGTGAGGGGCACTCCTGCGGTGCATTCAAAACTCTACTCCATTTACCAAAGCGTGACGTGCAGACACAGAGAGGAGCCGGGGTCTTGGGGAACACATCAGACCGAGGGAAGGAGGCCACTGGGTACAGCCAGGGGCTTCTGTTCCCTCCCCACCCACTCTGCTTCCTTTGCGGCCTGGCCCAGGCCCAGCTGAGGGGCACGTCTCGCACTCCTTTGACAGTGGGGGACACGTGTTAAACTTCACAGAGGCCCTGAACACTGGCACATACAATAGTGTCTATGGGAGCTCCGGGGGAGTAAGCGGGATGCAGGGAAGCTGCCAAAAAGAGGGAGAAATCCCTGGGCATTGGGCTTCTTGCCCATCACCCCCTTACCCCCCCTTATTCCTCACCGACCGGCAAGCCCTGCTTCACAAAAGGCAAGGCGGGCAACACACGGCCCCTTTTAGGTGGGGAAAGTCTAACCTTCGCTCACTGACAGGCTCTATGCTAAGAAGCAGATGGCAGGACAACGTTGTTCCCTCCCCAGGAGACAGGGAAGCAAACGAATTGGTGCCCTCCACTGACCTGGCAACCCGTTCGGAACTAGCTCAGTTAGCTGATGCTGGGCAGCCAGCCCTGGGAGTCACCTGATGGACCATCTTCTCCTAAATGGTACACCCGCTGCCAAGCTGCCAACAAATGGCCTGCGACAGGGAGCTCACCACCCCCTGGGCAGCCTGTGAACTAATCACTGAAAAGCTCTTCCTGCTACTGTCTGGTCAGGCTTTGCCTCTCTGTGATAACCATCCACCCAGGGGTCTTAATTCTCCCTTAAAAGTGACACTCATGTTCATAGCAGTATTATTCACAACAGCCAAGTGTCCATCAATAGATAAATCGAGAAACAAAATGTGGTCTATCCATCCAAGTGGAGTATTATTCAGCCTTAAAAAGGAAGGAAATTCTGATACATACTATAAACTTCAATGGACAGTGAGCAGATTATGCTAAATGAAAGAAGCCAGTCACAAAAAGACAAATATTGTATGATTCCACTTATATGAGGCACTTAGCATAGCCAAATTCATAGAAACAGAAAGTAGAATAATGGTTGCCACGGGCTGGGAGGAGGGAGGAATGGGGAGTGTTTTATGGTTATAGAGTATCAGTTTTGCAAGATGAAAAGAGTTTTGTGGATGGATGGTGGTGATGGTTGCACAATGACGTGAATGTACTTAGCACCACTGAATGCACACTTAAAAATGGTTAAGATGGTACATTATAATTTATGTATATTTACCACAATTAAAAACAAAAGTGAGCCCAACTGGTGTGGCTCAGTAGTTGAGCATCGACCCATGAACCAGGAGGTCAAGGTTCGATTCCTGGTCAGGGCACATGACCTGGTTGTGGGCTCAATCCCCAGTAGGGGGCGTGCAAGAGGCAGCTGATAAATGATTCTCATCACTAATGTTTCTATATCTCTCTCCCTATCCCTTCCTCTCTGAAATCAATAAAAATATGTTTAAAAACACCACAAAATAAAACAAAAGTGATACAGCTTCTAGCATTGCTTTTCCTTATAAAAACCTCTGAATATTTTACCTGAACACAGTGTCTCTTTCACTGAGTTCTGGGTGATAACGTCAAGCAAAGTAAGTCTAGTATTGGCTGCTCTCTGGTCCGCTGAGGTCCATGCCCCATCTCACCATCTGGGATCTGTCTTAGGAAGCACCATTCATATTCTGGGTCTGGGAAGACCACGGGGGGAGGGGTGGCTCAGAACTCCTTTTTTGCTCGTGTCCCTCCTTTCTAAGTTTGCAAAAACAGTAACCATAGTGCCCATGTCAATTACCAACCTCACTGGGTTGCTGTGAAGGTGAAGTGAGTTGACACATATAAAGCACAAGAAACATGCCTGGCACATAGTACACGCCACTGCCCAATACCAGTATCTAGATCTGAGGCAAAGACGGCGAGTTTGCCCTGCACACTGGCGTTAAAACTTCTGAACCCCAATGACCTTAAGTGGAGAGCCCGGGAGCCCCGGTTTTGGTACAGTGCTCCCCAGGCCAGCTTCCTGTACAAAACCTGCCTGGTCCCCGAAGGCTCTGGGGTTTGCCACGCTGACCCAGTCACACTCTCTGTCCTGCACTTTAACTAAGAAGAGACTGAGGGTCCAGGAGGGCTAGTTCAAGGTCATACACAGTGAGTTCATGGCGAGATTGAAAGGATTCCCGGTGCAGGGCTCTGTCTGCCCACACTTCTGGGCCAGGGCCATGTTCTGTCTGTCTGTCCCTGCTGGCTGCCTCAGTTTCCCTCAAAGCTGAGCAAATGTCATATAAATGACCAGTCTCCCAGCAGCTGAGGGGTTAAGCTAGAAAGCCACCCCTTCCCACCAGCTGCCTCATTTTCCCGACCCATTATTCCCTCTAATAAAATGAGTGCAGTTAAACAACAGGAGAGAAGAAAAACCATCTCACACACACACAGCCAGCACTCCTGCTGTGATAAATGTTGAAAAGCCTGTGGACCCCTGGGGAATACAAACCTTTTAATTTCACTCTCTCCCAGAGCCCTGTAGGTGCGATGGCACCCAAGGCAGTCACCGGTACCCTGGGCACCTTGCTTACCCACCCGGTTAAGAGCTCAGAGGCTGACACCCAGGCAGGGAGCTTCCGTTCCATATCCCGGGCAGAAACAGTTTCTTGTTTAATGACTTCAAGAAAAACCAACACAGGAGACGGGAAAGCATGACACAGATAAATTAGGGAGTGAGTAGCTGTCCTACAATAGGAGTTTTACTTAATAAAGTGAACCTTACGACACAGAATTTGTTGGTGACATTTTGACAACAGTCTTGCCTTGTGCTTTGACAATATGATTCAATTCGCGAAAATTCAGGCCTCCAACATTTAAGGAAAACATCTATCACATGGAGCAAAGTGTGAGCAAATATCTGGCATATGCAAAAATGGAAATCTGGCCTAGAGCCCTCAGCAAAAGGCAATTAATAAATTATTCAATTATGTGCATCTCCATGCTTCCGGTGTTTAAAATGAGAAGTCTGGATTGTGGCAACCAGACCTTTTGTTGAAACAGTTTCTGAGTTTAATCCGTGGGTGTAAACTGCAAGCTTTTGAAACTCAACGTGTTTTTATGTAAAATAAGACAGGCTTTGATTTAAGGCGAAACCTCTCATTTAATCAGGCAGTCCTGAGAACATAAGTGTCAAACATTTTTCTATTATGTATCTAGAGCCAAAGGGACACATTTTCTGATTTTCCTCTGTGCAGATACAGGCAGAATTTATTCAGATAAAAGACTGGCCTTAAAAGAGTGTGGCTCAGTTGGTTGAGGGTCATCCTGTGCACCAGGAGGTCGCTGGTTCGATTCCTGATCAGGGCACATGCCCAGGTTTCAGGTTCGGTATCCAGTCTGGGTGTATACCAGAAGCAATTGACCATGTTTCTCTTTCACATCGATGTTTCTCTCTCTCTCTCTCCCTCTTTTTTTTTTTTTAATTGTATGTGTACACACACATATATATAAACACACACACATACGGGACCTCCCAGCTATGTGGAGACTTGCCAGTGGAAAGCATTTTCTCATCCATTTTTTCATGTCTTTCTCTACCTGGTGAAGAAGGGATTACAGGTAAGAAAACTGAGACAGGTAAGAGAACTGAGGCCCTAAAAAGTTAAGGAACTCACAGCTATTACAACGGCGACGCTCCTACTCAAATCCAGATTTTCTGTCTGTCAAGTCCACGCTTTTTCTCCTTTCTGTTCTGCACACACAGACCAACCTTCATTTTGGAATTAAAACCAATGGTATATTTATTCAGTTGAACCACAGGAAATTGCTGATATTTAAGTGCTTCTGACCCACAGAAACGGCAACTTCATATGGTTGGACCCAATGCATCTCTGAAATGCTGGGCGCCGAGCTAATTTGGGTACAGGTGGCCTCTGGACGAAAGGAAACCAACCTTTTAAAATGAGATTGTTTTTCACTGTCAAATAAGCACCACACAACTTTCTGGGGAGAGGCCGCCGCGAGTCATGCTCTGGGGACTGCGAAGCTCCCCGCTGGCCGGGCAGAGCCGTGTCCTTCTGGAAGGGCAAGGGGTTCTGGGCCCCGGCTGCTCATCACCGCCACAGGCACGGGCTCCTTGCCAGAGAGAAGCGTGAACTGGAACAAAACTGCTTTCACGCCTCCCTCCTCAACCTCGCGCCCTAGCCCTCTGGTCTCAGGGTGGTCTGCCCTCACCATGGGAACTCCCAGGGCATCAGGGCTGTTTCCCAGGCGGTGGGGAAGGGGCAGGAGCCAGGCATCTTTATGAGCTCCTGTCTGTTTCTTCTCTCCCGTGTTCTCTTAGTGGTGCTTGTTCATTCCCCTTTCACACAGACATATCTTGGGGGGAAGAGGAGGGGGTGGTTAGCATTTCCTTCCCAGACAGAAGGAATTGGGGCAGGAGGAGGGGGGAGTGGAGGAGGCGGGACTCAGAGGAAAAGCTGTGTCTGGGGAAAGTGGTGGCACTGATACCGCATGGCCCATTTAGGAGGGGCACGCGACGCGCCACCGTGCTCCAGGTTCTCAGCAGGCCAAGCCGTGTGTATGCGTGTGTGCACGTGAGTAAACACACATGCACAGACGCACATGCACACGGGCTTTCCCGAGCCTGCTGTAGTTCTCCAAGTGCTCACTTGCAGTTAACAAAATTCAGGCAAGTAGCAAGTAGAGTCAGTGTCGGTCTGTGTGTCTCTCTTCCCCTCTCTCTTCCCTTCTCTCCTTTCTCCCTTTCACACTCTCTCTCCATGTGCAAAGGGGACTTTGGTGAAAAGTACAGGGATGGTGCTGAGGAGTGGGGCAGGTGGGAGTGGCAATGACAAAGGTGAAATGGGAGAATTGGGGAACTCCAAAAACGATTGTAACTGAGTATTCACACCTACCACGTGGTGGGGATAGTGCTGGAGGAGGGGGGCAAGGGCTGGAGGACCCCAAAGAGAAGCGATGCCTTTTCTGGACACCGTTCGTTCGTTCGTTCGTTCGTTCATTCATTCATTCATTCATTCATTCATTCTTCATTCAGTGAAATTAGTAGCATTATCTACCACGTGTCCAGCCCTGCCCCAGGCACTGGGGAAACAGATGTGTAAGACCTGGGACCTGCCCGGAGGCTCCCAGGCCAGCAGGGCCATTAGCCAGGGTGGGCCAACCACTGCCAGTGACGCCTCCTTCGGCCTCTAAACTTCAGACTCCATCCAAAACAAGGTGCAGTCTTCCTTGACCTCCTCTGAAACTATCAGGTGCATTCTTATTTCTACCCTGGGGTCTTTTGTGAGGATCAGAGAATTAGGTTAGCTGAGCGGTTACTTTCACTTTATCTCATTACTTTTATTTTTTGAAATATATTTTTATTGATTTCAGAGAGGAAGGGAGAAGAAGAGAGAGCTAGAAACATCAGTGATGAGAGGGAATCATTGACTGGCTGCCTCCTGTATGCCCCCTACTGGGGACCGAGCCCAAAACTCGGGCATGTGCCCTTGACCAGAATCGGACTCGGGACCTTTCAGTCCGCAGGCCGATGCTCTATCCTCTGAGCCAAACCGGCGAGGGCTCACTTTATCCCACTTATCACATAGCATCCCATTTCGCAGATGTAGAAACTGAGGCAGTGAAGTCATATGCCCAAGGTCACTCTTTAGGGAGTGGCTGGGATTCAGATCTAGGCTGCCTCGCTCCATAGCCCATGCTGTTAACCATTACCAGTGGTTCTCAACCTTTCTAATGCCGTGACCCTTTAATACAGTTCCTCATGTTGTGGTGACCCCCAACCATAAAATTGTTTTCGTTGCTACTTCATAACTGTAATGTTGCTACTGTTATGAATCATAATGTAAATATCTGATATGCAGGATGTATTTAGGTGACCCCTGTGAAAGGGTCGTTCGACTCCCAAAGGGGTCGCGACCCACAGGTTGAGAACCGCTGCATTAAACGCTATGACAATTCAGGAAAAGGCAAAGCAGAGAGTGAGAAATGGAATGGCTGACTGTGACTCTGGATAAATTCCATAACATATCAGAACCTTCTTCTTCTTTTTTTTTTAATCCTCACCTGAGGATTTTTTTTCCTTTTCTCTTAAATATATTTCTATTGATTTCAGAGAGGGAGAGGGAGAGAGAGATAGAAACATCAATGATGAGAGAGAATAATTGATTGGCTGCCTCCTGCACACCCCACACTGGGGATTCAGCCACAACCTGGGCATGTGCCCTGACTGGGAATTGAAGCATGACCTCCAGGTTCATAGGTCGAGGCTCATCCACTGAGCCATGAGGCCAGGGTGAGGATTGTTTTTCAGAGAGAGTAAAAGGGAGAGTAAAAGGGAGGGATGAAGTGGGGGGGGGGGGGGAGGGAGAAAGAGAGAAACATTGATGTGAGAGAGACACATCGACTGGTTGCCTCCCACACATGCCTCGACCTGGGGCGGGGAGTGAATCCACAACCAAGGTACATGCCCTTGACTTGGAATTGAACCTGGAACCCCCCAGTGCCCAGACTGACCCTCTAACCACTTAGACACCCCAGCCAGGACTCAGAGCCTTCTTTTTAATTGGAGAATTTTGATGTGATGACCTCTAAGGTCCCTTTATTTTTAGCAATCTATGGCAAACAACGAATTACAATTAGGATGTGTGCCAGTGGTCAAGAATTTTAACGCTTTTTAAAGTCACCGAGTGGGAAAGAGGCGGAGAGGGAGACGGCTGATTCCTTAGCAAAGCCATAACTGGAGTAGATACGAATCGTATCCTGAGGAGCTCCGTTTGCAACAGGCCTGCAGAGGGTGAGAGTCTCTGGGAACTCTGCCACCAGCCAGGTCTGCCCAGCACTTGAGGGGTCTGCGCTGGAGAGCGGATGAGGTTCCCAAACCCGGCCCCACCCTATTCACACCTGGGCCTGGAAACAGGTAAGGGGAGGCCACAGAAGGCATGGTGCTCACCATCACGATGTTGGCCAGATGGGCAGAGACAAGCGCGTACACCCCTCCAGAGGAGCCCACGACGGGTGCGGTCATGTCAGCCACAGACACCGCCAAGGATCCTGGGGCAGAGAGAGTGAGAATTCAAGAATGCTGGCGGCAGCTCCTTATCCCCAATTCAGACCCTCAGATGCCTCAGCCTTGGGGGTAAGGCTCCAGAGCAAAAGGCTCCTTCTCTTCCTCCTTCGACTCCATGTTACCTTGGAGCTCCCTAAGGATTCATTTAGGGCTGAAAGAACCATTTGATTCCAACTTTTCCTTTTACAGCAGCGGTTCTCAACCTGTGGGTCGCGCCCCTTTGGAGGTCGAACGACCCTTTCACAGGGGTCACCTAAGACCATCAGAAAACACATATATAATTACATCTTGTTTTTGTGATTAATCACGATGCTTTAATTATGTTCAGTTTGTAACAATGAAATTGGGGGTCACCACAACATGAGGAACTGTATTAAAGGGTCGCGGCATTAGGAAGGTTGAGAACCACTGTTTTACAGTCAGGGAAACAAAGGCTCAAAAAAGGAAAGCAAATATTTGCCTCTCAATCCAACCTCTGCCTTCCAATGTGCCGTCTCGGGGTTCTGGAGCAATAACAAAAACTACAGGGGTAGCCCAGCTGGTTTGGCTCAGTGGATAGAGCATCAGCCTGCGGACTGAAGGGCACCTGCCCGGGTTGCAGGCCCAATCCCCAGTAGGGGGCGTGTAGGAGGCAGCCGATCAATGATTCTCCTTCATTGATGTTTCTAGCTCTCTCTCCCTCTCCCTTCCTCTCTGAAATCAATAAAAATACATTTTAAAAAAATTACAGAGGTAGTTACTGCAGAAACAGGTACCGCCTACGGGGCTGTGTGTCAAACACCGGCCAAGCATTCTACATACATTCATTCTCCCCTTGAACCCTCAAGACAGCCCTTTGGGAAAGGTGCTAGTAGCCTCATGGCTCACCTGGTGGGAAGAACCGGAACCTGCATTTGAGTCCAGGTCTTAGCCTTGATAGTGGCCACTCCCCACACTGGTCCAGAAGTTAACCTCCACCCCCCACCATCACTCTCTCTGCTCAGTGGCATCTAGAAACCTGCTTAGGTCACCTCCAACCTCCCTCCAGCCGAGGGAAATCACAGAAGGCCAACAAGTTTCCAGAGCAAATGGGGCATCTTTGGAAGGAAAAAAAAATGCCCTTGAAAAGTCTCCAGGAGGAGAGATGATGTCACAGCCTCTGGGGGAAAGACAGGCATGGGCTCTTGGTCTGGGGGATGACTAACTTTTGTCCTGGGAGGAAAGCTGGGGGAGAAGAGCTGGGAAATGTATTGTTCTGGTCTCATTTAAGTGTGATCAATGCTTTGGCTTCGAGGGAAGGGCACGGAGACTAAAAATAACTGGGAGGTAGAGCCCAGGGCCTGAGGATGAGAGGTAGCTGGCCTGGGAAGTGTGCAGAAATCACCACTGGAAAATGCCTGCGGGCTCATGAGCCAATTAGCCGCTGCCAGGGTGGAGAGAGGAGGGACAGGCAGAAGGCCAAATTCTGCAGGTTCCATAGGGGTGGAGGGCCCACTACTTAGGAGGTGGCTGAGCCCAGCCGGGAACCAGGAACCAGAGCACCTGATACCTTGGGCTCGGAGAACCCCTGTAACATCATCCCTTTCTCCCCAGGTACCCGCCCCACCCCTCTCAAGGCTCCCGGGCTCACTGAGCTCCTCCAAAGAAGGGATCCCCAGGACTGGTTCTTGGTCTCAAGGGGGATGTAATTTCCCAGGGAAACACAAACTATAAACTGAGAACTCCCAAGTCCTTCTGCCCTCCCAGGGCAGCTATAAATCTCTCCTCTCCTCTTTCATGCCTTCCCTCAGGCTTTAATTAGGTATTGATCTATTGTCAGATAACTTTTTTTTTGTACTGCCTAGCCACAGGGTCACCCATATAGAACAGGGGGAAAAAATCTCAGGGTGGCAAACAGACAGGCGGCAGGATCTGCATGACAAAGGATTCCCACGCTCTCCTGCGGGTTGGCTGACAAGGCTGCATTGCAGGGCAGGGAGGGCTGGCTGCCCAAGCCGCCCGGCTCTTTAGCTTGCTCCTCATTAATTACCGCAGGGACAGAGAGAGCCTCCCTGGGCTGGCCTCTTCCCTCAGCACAAGTCCCTACAAACCCCCCAGCTTCTCCTCCCTTGGCCTCCCCAGTGTGGTCCACCAGGGACAGAGACATCAGCGGGGCCCCCAGGGAGCCCCTCACTGACCTTTCCCTCACCCTACCCGTGGATCAGAGTCCTGACCCCAGGGTCAGGGGTCATCCTGGGATTGTGGAAGAAGCATGGAATGGGGGTGTGGCTGGCTAGCTGTGTGACTTGGACACAGCCCCTGAATTCTTTGGGCTTCGGTTTTCACGTCACAAATATTTGTTGAGATGAGGAGGTCTCAGGCTTTCCAACTTTTGAGCAGTGAAACCCTTTTTTCAAAGGAAATCTTACCCACATCCTACACCAAGGAGCAGAGCGCAGATGGCAGCTGAATGGGGGTGGGGCCTGGGGAGCAAAGTTTGCCGCCCACAGGAGGGGGCCTTAAAGGTCCCTTTCAGATGAGAAATTCAGTAATTCGAGTCTCAGACCCTGGTTCTAGCATATTTTTTAAAAATTATATTTTTATTGATTTCAGAGAGGGAGAGGGAGAGGGAGAGGGAGAGGGAGAGGGAGAGGGAGAGGGAGAGGGAGAGAGAGAGAGAGAGAGAGAGAGAGAGAGAGAGAGAGAAACATCAATGATGAGAGAGAATCACTGATGAGCTGCCCCCCTGCACACCCCACACTGGGGATCGAACCCACAACCTGGGCATATGCCCCCCTGACCAGGAATCAAACCATGACCTCCTGGTTCATAGGCTGACGCTCAACCACTGAGCCATGCCAACTGGGAGGTTCCAGCATCTTGAAGGTAACAATCTGGACCCACCTACCCTCCCTTTGTGGCACTGACTTCTCCAGGGACTACAGATTAGCCCTGGACAAAAAGGACTTGGAGAGACCAAATGCAAACAGGGGCATGCATGCATATCAGTACAGTAGCAGAGCCAGCTCAGGGCAGGAAGCCTGGGCAGGGCAGGATTCCACCAAGGGGTAAATTGTTCAATAAGGCCAGTATTAATTCCACGGAGGTCATTCATTCCACAGGGGCACGGGATGAGGAGAGTGTGGCAAGCCACACCTCTGCACAGCAGCAGACCAAAATCTAGTTGGGGCTACAAATCCCGCCCCATCACCCCCCAAATTCTGGGTCCATGCCAGCACATGGGTAAGTTGGTGACTTTGCCATAATGCACAGCTTAGATAATATTAGCCTGGAAAACTTAAAGCAGGTGTTCTCCCACTTCTCCCTCGGCCATTAAAAAAATCCAAATAAAAATGGGCAGAACATCTCCCTTTAAATAATGTAACTTTATTTATTTATGTACTCTTTCATTTATTCCACAGATACTTGTTGCTTAACATGTGCCAATCCCTGCATTGGGCTCTGGGGATGCACACATGACTTATAATCTATATAATCCTATATAATAAAAGTCTAATATGCTAAGTGTCAGACCCATTCATTCGACTGTTCGACCAGTCGCTATGACGTGCACTGACCACCAGGGGGCAGATGCTCTGACCAGTAGGTTAGCTTGCTGCTGAGGTCCAGCAATCGGGACTGTGCGAGACAGGCAAGACAAGCCCTGGAGCCCTCCTGTGGTCCCTCCCTGGCCCCTCGGCCTGGCCTGCAGGGATTGGGCTGAAACCAGCTCTCTGACATCCTCCAAGGGGTCCCGGATTGCAAAAGGGTGCAGGCCAGGGACCCCACCGGTGCACAATTCTGTGCACCAGGCCTCTAGTCTATAATAAAAGCTTGGTGGAACATTGGAGATACTAGTTTTTACAGTGTTGAAAGGGTTGGCCATTTAATTGTTAACCAGAGTAAAATATACACGGGCCTCCAGTATTGGTCGGAAGCACAGGGCAGAGAAGAACCTCTACCCCAGGTCTAGCCCTTCTTAGCTGAGCAAATGGCACAAGTCACTCCACGGTTCTGAAGTGTCTGCAACATGTGGGGGGGAGATAGTGCCCCCCTCTGGATGGTTGTGATGGATACAGCAAAGAGCACGTGTGAACCCTTTATCGCATGCCCGGATCCTGATGTGCTCAGCAGGGGTAAGCTCTCCTTGTTACAAACTGTGCCAGCCTTGGATTTAGAATATTTTCATTGGGCAGGAATGAAAGAGCAGGGCCCGATGTCTATAAAGACCTTCCTTGGGTTCTGACAATTAAATTATCTGCACAAAGGAGAACGCATGCCTTTTGGTTCTTGTAAGATGGCTCTGGTTTTGAGCACAGCCTTGGGGGTTAGACCACTTGGGTTGGAGCCCAGCTCCACCACTTCCTCCTGTGTCTTCCTGGGCAAGTCACTTAGGCTTTGTAAGCCTTGGTTTCTGTATCTGTAACAGGCGAAGAATAATAGTACCTGCCTCATGGAGTTTTTGTGAGGATTGAATAAAATATGGCCTGTAGGGCAGGCACTTGATTACTGGCTGTCCAGTCAGGGTCTAGCTGTCTGTGAATGTGTCCCCTTTCTGAGCGGAGAGGAAGGGAGGGGTGCGGGCAGATCAGTCAACTCAATCTAGGAGATAAATAGCATGACGTGTGGTGACGCGAGTGCCCTTGAGCCTGAGCGATGACTCAGAACAGCACACATCATTGCTTGGTGACAGCCCCACACCCTCGTATTTAGCTGGCAAGCTCCCCCCCGTCTGTGCACCGTCCCGCTCTGCACGGGCATCGCTGCGAAGATACCTGCACTGTCTCCCCGCTGTGCGTCGTCTGGTCTTGGTGGGGCCTGAGTCATTTGCAATCTTATTTCTGTCTTCTGGGTTATTGGCTCTCCCATCTCCTCGACTACTGACTGTGAGTGTCTGAGTGTCTTTCCTGTTCCTCATCATTAACCATCTGGGTCTCTGAGCACTAGGTCTGGAAAGTGTGGCTATAAATCCCCAGATGTCAAGGCTCGGGGGGTGCGTGGGTGGCTGAGTGAGTCTAGCACAGAGCACAGAGGTGCTCATTAGACCTTCGCACAAGGATGTGGGAGGTGCCAGATTCTGGGACAAGCGGGCGTGGGTGCTGTCCAAGGTACTCACGGCTTTCACCTCAGCCCACAGAGGAGTGAAGGAGCCGGCACTGGACCAACATCCAGGCTGAGGGTTCAGGAACCGGCAGACCTGCCCTGCCTGGCAGGCATGAGACCCTTCCCCTTTCGATGCCTGAAGCCACTTCAGTTATTCTGGGAGTCCCTGCCTGCCTGTTGTTTACAAGGCTGACGGTGCCCCACTCTCCTGATGACAAGCTTAATGCTCCTCAGGAAGGATTAAGATCTTACTTAAACACACACACACAAAGCTCCCTTGGGCTCAGCTGTCAAGGTGAAGAGCTGAGGCGGCAAACCTTGTTATAAAAAATCCGGCAATGAAGTTGGAAACATCATGGGAGAGATTGCTCTGTTCGGAGGCCTGGCTGGTGCAGATTCTTCCTGCACAGCCTGCTCTGCTCTCCTCAGCTCACCCCGGCCTGCCTCACCCCCCACTGCGGAGGGAAGGGGGCATTCAGGCTGCCCTGTGCTCAAGGCCATGATCACCTGCCACCTGAGCCAAGTCAGCGGGGGCCCAGACTCCTCCGGCTGGGCTGGCACAAATGCTTACCACCTTTCAGGCCAGACTCTCTCCTGTCAGTGGTGAGTCAATCAAGGGGACAGTGGCCAGCTGAGCAGAGGCAAGATCTCCCTTTGGGGACAGGGACTGGCCTGGCCAGGGAGGCACCTGGCTTCCCCCACACCTTGGATGTCCCTACAGGGATCTCACTGTGCCCTTGCACAGTTTATGTAACACTGTCACTCCATGTGTCACCTCACTCCTAACGCCCTGCAGGCAGATCTTATTAGTTCACGCTTAATGCTTAATGGGGCCAGAGAGGTTAAGGAATTTCCCCAAGCTCACACAGCTGCAACACGGTGTTCCAAATCCTGTGCTCTCCTCTCCTTTGCCATCACATGCCTCCTTCTCCGGGTGGCAGGCCCCGTTCTAGATTCCCCAAGGAGGTGGGGAGATTTGCCTGGAGAGCAAGCCTAATAGTCAGGAGCTTTGGTGATGAGGGTCCTGGGCCCCCTGAAAGCCTGGGGCTTGCCTGACCCCATGGGGAGTCCCAGCCACGCTGGGGAGGTTTCTCCTATAGTCAGAGGGCCCACCTGCCTACCTGCCACCACACCAGCCACGTAGACCAGCCCAATGCGGGTTGCTCCGTGCACCATCTCCAAGGGCACCCCCACCAGGAGCTGCAGCACCACATTGAGGCCCAGGTGTTCTATCCTGTATGGAGAGACCACACCCCATTCATTCATCCAGTCACCCATTCGTTTATTCGACAAACACTATGTGACAAGATGCTGGAGGTCCAGCAGTGAGCAAGACCCTATATCTGCCTTTGAGGAACTCATGGTCTGGGATGGTGCGGGCCGGAGTCACAAAAGAGACAGATTGTCTTGGAAAGAGCGTTCCTTCCACACCTTTCCTGCCACCTGAGGCGAGAACACGTGCAGGGCCTGGGCGGTAACTGGCAGTGTCTGCACTGGCCACAGTGAGAAGCTAACTGTGGTCAAGACCCAGCAACCCCACTGGCTGACACATGAAAAGCCAAGGCTCAGAGAGGGGCACTGACCAGCTTAGAGTCACTCAGCTCGTTCGTGGCCAGGCTGGTAGCACAGCCCACGTCTCTGATGTGCAGGCCCTGCTCCATTCACCAGGTCCAGAGGGCACGCTGGCTTGCTATTGTATCTGTAAGAGCTACTGATATTTAAAGAGAAAGATGTTGCCCGGCTGGCGTGGCTCAGTGGTTGAGCATCGACCTATGAACCGGGGGGTCACGGTTCGATTCCCGATGGTCAGGGCACATGCCTGGGTTGCAGGCTCGATCCCCAGTGTGGGGTGTGCAGGAGGCAGCACATCAATGATTCTCTCTCATCATTGACATTTCTATCTCTTCCTCTCCCTTCCTCTCTGAAATCAATGAAAAATACATTTAAAAATAAAAATAAAGAGAGAGATGTTTTCAAAACAAGTGCAAGTGTTAGAGATGCATCTCAGAGCTTAGTAGTTCAGTTATCACTTAACATCTCAAGGGGGAGGCCTCTCCCTCCTGGTGGTGGGGGGGGGTACCCATTCTGCCTGAAACTCCCAGGGTTGGGGTTTCTTGCCCTGAAAATGCCTTCTTTTTTACGCTATCATGTGACCAGATCTTGTTGCTAAATGGTGTCCAGCTGAGTGCATGTTACTAGAAAATATCGTAACATTACTATTATTACATTGGTGTGTGCTTTCAAGTTTACAAAGCACTTTAACATCCATTATCTCATACAAACTGAGCAGCTGGACAGCTCCCTGGGGAAGCGTAAGTTATAGGGTAACAGAGCATGTAACAAGGGGTCTGGATGCTGCCTGGCCTGCAGGCTCGGGTATCTGCCGATCCGGGAGGGTGCCTGTGAGGCAGCACATGACTCAGGTCAGGCTCTGTCCCAAATTCCCACCATCGCTGCAATCTTCTGGCCCCTCACCCCGACCCCCCAACTGTGCTAGCCAAAGGACCCTAGATTAGAAATGTCAGAAAATTTTACTGAAAAGGAGCTGGGTGGTAGCCTCAGTCTCACAGACAGAGAGACCTCAGAGGTTTTCTGCTCCCGTCTCCTTGGTTTACAGCCTAGAACTTGAGACTAGAAGAGGCCAGGTGAGGAGAACCCAGAGCTCCTGCCTCCCAATCCGACCTCTTTCTTCTCAACCACAGTGATTTCTTTATTAAAAAGTGTATTTTTAAAGTGAAGGGAACCAGGTTTGCTAAAGTAATTGTGGTGATAGAAATGTATTAGCCTCAGAAGCTACTGAGGTGGTTCATTCTATCCTAGTACAGTGTAACTAAAAAAAAAAAAGTATATTTTTATTGATTTCAGAGAGGAAGGAAGAGGGACAGAGAGATAGAAACATCAATGATGAGAGAGTCATTGATCGGCTGCCTCCTGCATGCCCCACACCGGGGATCGAGCCTGCAACCCGGGCATGTTCCCTGTCCGAGAATCAAACTGTGATCTCCTGGTTCACAGGTCAACGCTCAACCACTGAGCCATGCCAGCGAGGCTCAACCACAGTGACTTCTGAATTCATGGGCTGGAGTGTGTCCCTGAGTAATGGGTCACCCTGCGGGCTTTCCCTAGATGCTGGCCAGCTCCCCCTATCTCCTGTCTCCTGTGGCACCAGCCAGGAGCCCCTCCCTCAAGGTCACAGGCCTGGAGAATCCTCCCAGGGCTATTCCGGACAGGCATAGCTCCAGGAGAAGCAACGGCCAGAGAAAGGCTCGAGGCCACCCCTGTGCCTCCGGGGGGAGCATCTGTGCTCTGGCCAGTCCGGCCTTTCAGCTCTTGGAGGCAAAGTGGACAAGGAGGCCTTGGAGACATTGTCCATTCTCCCTCCTTACCTCACGGGATCAGGGGAGGCCAGAGGGCAGTCCTGCAAATAAGGCAGATAGTCTCACCCCACGTGCACCCACGGGCTTGGGCCTGGCCAGGGAAGTCCCTGCTTCTTGTTGCCTCCAAATCTTGACTCACGAGAAGACTGATACATGACACGCCTCCCTCCCTCTGTTCCTTAGCCCTGTGAGATCAAAGCCTGGGACAGCAGGCAAGACAAACAGCTGTGGCACAGTCCCCTCTGGCTCAGCGTGGAGGCGTCCATCGGAACCATTAGAATGTCTCCTCATCCAAGCCCTCCCCAGCAGGTGCAGCCAATTAGGGGTTGGCATTCGTGCCATTTAGAGGCTCAGTAGGAAGGGAGGCTCACAGCGGGGCTCCCTCTAGGCCACTGTGGGTCTTTCTGCCAAGAAACAAGAATGATGGAGCCTCGGGGGCCAGAGTGATCCTCTTCCCATGTCCAACCCCAGGGACAGGCACCCCCAGGGCTGCCCCAGACTAACAGTGAGCCCTTTTGCTTCTCTCCCTGGACAGGCTGTAGAAGACACCATAGAGGTCGGGGGTCCATGGACTCCGCTTTTCCAACTCAGCATTTCTACTACGTAAAAATGGTCTCCAGCCAAGATAGTGCTTTTTAAGGGAATTGGACCTGGGTAGTCACCTGGCCTGATCCTGG
Organism: Myotis lucifugus; assembly: GCF_000147115.1. Lineage (NCBI taxonomy): Eukaryota > Metazoa > Chordata > Mammalia > Chiroptera > Vespertilionidae > Myotis > Myotis lucifugus. The sequence goes on along the minus strand of NW_005871335.1, from coordinate 735,530 downwards.
GTAAGAGGCACCAGTGAGAACTGACTGCACTCCAGCCCTAACGAGGCCACAAGGCTCTGTAAACAGACAGTAAGTATTGCCAAATTCCTCAAGAAGACCCTCACCATGTATGGGGAGCACTCTGGGAAGACGGCAGTTTCAAGAAATCTGTCCTTGATTTCACTGGTGGGGGCACTCACACACAACACAGTTTACTGACAATGAACCTGGCAGCTGACCATATTTCCCTCTTTGCTTTGGCCACTAGGAAGCTCAGAAGAAGTTTATAACTGACCTCTAGCAAGTACATAGACTCACATGCTATGGATGTTTGTGCTGATTTCACTGTGGGATGTGAGCATTTTACTCTCTGTATTTCCCCTTTCCCATACACTCCCAATAACTCATATATTTTGGTATTAGATGAGTTTCAAGAAGTCACCTCAAATCCTGTGTCCAGGGAGACAAACTAAAAAATATATTTCAATCCAGGCTATCGGGGCTACTTCTTTTTCCATAGGGACTCTTGATAGAGGGAAAGAAGACAGGTACTCACCCCGCGTGCATGAAGATGTACGTCAGGTAGCGCCACGCCTGTGCTCGGAGCTGTGGGTGGTAAACCAGTGCGTTCTGCAGGTACCGGGGATGGGTCACCTGCAGCACAAACTGATCCAGCGACACTCCATTGTACAGGAAAAAGGCCACCTGGGTGGAAGCACAGGACGGAGGGGGCCCATTACTAAGTGCAAAACTGCCCAGGAACCCTCTGGTGCTAACACTCGGAATCCTTGCTGGAAGTTGTCATCTTTCCTTCTCAGAGAATGAGGGACTCCCCCGTGGCCAGCGCTCAGCCTCGCCTTCAACCATCTCCACCCCACTTCTGTTTGATTATTTTCCCTTAGCTATTCACAACATGGTCACATGATCTTGGCCCACACTTCCTTGGGGCTAAGCAGGAAGGGTTTGGAGGATTTTAAACTTTAATCCCAATAATAAAGAACATACCCATCTGGGGGATAAGGCAATGCCACACAAGTTGATTTAAAAAAAAAAAACCTATGGTAGCCCTGACTGGTTTGGCTCAGTGGATAGAGCGTTGGCCTGCGGACTCAAGGGTCCCAGGTTCGATTCCGGTCAAGGGCATGTACCTTGGTTGCGGGCACATCCCCAGTGGGGAGTGTGCAGGAGGCAGCTGATCGATGTTTCTCTCTCATTGATGTTTCTAACTCTCTATTCCTCTCCCTTCCTCTCTGTAAAAAAATCAATAAAATATATTTTTTTAAAAAACCTATGGTAAAATACATAGAAATACAAGTTACCGTCTAAATCACTTTTAAGTGTACAGTTCAGGGGCATGAAGTTCATTTAAATTGTTAGGCAACCATCACCACCATCCGCCCACAGAAGTCTTTTCACCTTGTAAAACTGATACTCCGTAGCCATTTAGCCTTAGCTTCCCATTCTCCTTCCCCCATCTCTGTAACCACCATCCTACTTCCTGTCTCTATGAATTTGGCTACTCTAGGTAACTCGACTTCTGCTTATTTCACTTAGGATAATGTCACCAAGGTTCATCCATGCTGTTGATTAGGCCAAAATGTCCTTCCTTTCCTGAGGATGAGTAACACTCCCATTGTATGTGTAAGCCACATGTTGCTTATCATTCATCTGTTGATGAACATTTGGGTTGCTTCACATTTTAACTACTGTGAATAATGCTGTTATGAACATGGGTGTACACATATCTCCTTGAGTCCCTGCTTTCAATTTATTTTGAGTATATACACAGAAGTGGGATTGCTGGATCACATGGTAATTCTGTTTAATTTTCTGAGTAATCGCCATACTGTTTCCCATAGCGGCTGCACCATTTTATACTCCCGCCAACAGGGCACAAGGGTCCCAATTTCTCTGCATCCTCACCGCCACCCTGCATAAGCAGACTATGCAAATGACTACAGCACACTAGTAAGCCCTAAAAGGGTATTTAACTATTTCTTTTCTGGAACTCTTTCTAAAATGCATCATTCATGTCCCTATGTTCTTAATCAGGTATGTGCATAATCTCTTAAGGATGCCTCAGGTACAGAGCTGGGCACCGGGAGAGATGTCTTCTCCAGCAATTGATGGGGCGTCCCTCCTACAACTAAATGGCCCTCAATTCTTGTGTTTAAGACTCAGGGCTAGCCCTCGCCAGTTTGGCTCATTGGCTAGAGCGTCAGCCTGCAGACCAAAGGGTCCTGGGTTTGATTCCTCCCTGGCCTGGGCCCTGGTCAGGGCTCATGCAGGAGGCAACCAATCGGTGTCTCTCACATCGATGTTTCTTTCTGTCTTTTCCTTTCTCTTACACTCTCCCTAAAAATCAATGGAAAAATATCCTCAGGCGAGGATTAACAAGAAACAAACGAACAACAACAAAAAAAGACACAGGTCTACTTTTAAATCTTTTTTAAAGTGATTTCAGAGAGAGAAAGGGAGAGGGAGAGAGGAATAGAAACATCAATGATGAGAGGGAATCATTGATTGGCTGCCTCCTCCACACCCCCTACTGGGGATGGAGCCTGCAACCAGCCAGGTCAGGTTCTTACTTTTTATTGCTGGCTAATAGTGGGTCCCTTCTATTTCCTCTGTTATGGAATAAGAAAACTGAGCATCTAGAACTGTATTTAAAACAAAAAGCCTTGGGCTTTTGTACAAGGACTCTGAAACAGTTATTTCAACATTTTCTTCTAGGATGGTGGTTTAAGTTTACATAGCCGAGGCTTCTGGAAATTTGAAACCAATCTGGACACAAAATCTGGCTTCTCTGGGTAACCTTGGACAAATGATTTGAATTTTCTGGTTCTCGATTCCCTGACCTGGAAATGGGGATAAGAATGCCTACACTTCCAGGGTAGTGATGAGGCTTAGAGCAGCGGTTCTCAACCTCTGGGTCGCGACCCCTTTGGCGGTTGAAAGACCCTTTCACAGGGGTCGCCTAAGACCATCCTGCACATCAGATATTTACATTACGATTCATAACAGTAGCAACATTACATTTATGAAGTAGCAACGAAAATAATTTTATGGTTGGATCACAACATGAGGAACTGTATTTAAAGGGCCAGAAGGTTGAGAACCGCTGGCTTAGAGATAAAATACAGGAGGCCCCGCTGGGTGCCCGGCATGCGATTCGGGAAGGCAGCTGTAATTAGCGTTGGGTTAGGGCTTCCTGGGTGGAGCCTGGACTGGCTCAGGCCTGCCAGCAGCTGGACTCCCCTGGGCTCTCTGGGGAGCCGTTCTGTCCACCTAACAGGATGCGGGTGGCCTGGCAACAAATACAGCTTCCAAGGCAGCTCGTTATTATTGGTCCTCAAATAGAAGTTAATAAATAGACCGACACAGTAAGCATTTGGAGAAGGAGTCCAAGAATATCTCAGAAAAAAATCTCAATTTCAACGTGAACTTGGAAGAAGCCTTGGGCCTGCAGACCAGCTATTCTCATTTAGGAAAAAAAAAGAATGCCATGAAGCTTAACGATCCTGCCGTCTGATTAGGAACTTTGCAAGAACATACGGCAGGGGTGGTAATTAGGCCCGTGGCTCTGGAAGAGAAACCGGTGAAGATTATAAAACGCCAAAGGGAAGCCGAGCACCCATTTAGGGGTGGGGGGGCCCACGGGTTCTCAGGCTGAACAGCCCACAGAATTCAGAGTTCCTCATGCACGCGTGGGCCCTGATTCAGAAAGGGGTACCTTTGGATTCCGTTGATATCGAAGCAGGAGACTTTTAGAATAACAATGGGTCTGGATGATTCCCTAAGGGGAGGCTGTTCTTTCAAAATGTGTTAAGTCCACATTTACCTGTTCAGAAACACTCCCTCCCATAGGCATTTGCGGGAGGCTTTTGTGTTCCATTCTTTGGCTCAAGAGGGGGCCTACGGGAGAAGGAGGGCAGGCCTGCTTATTCCTGCTTCCCAGGCGGAGGATGGAGTCCCAGGGGGGCAAATGACCTGTCCACATTACTCACTCAGGGAGGAACTAAAATAAATTGGTTTTCGTGAGTTAGCCTGACTCCCCCAAATCGGTGAACTTATCACATCGTTTTTGTTGTTACTGTTTAGCTGTGCTAGTCACATGGGGATTTTGCTGCAGTGACTACTGCTTGAAGTAAGAATCTTTGGAATATCTTTGGGGTCCAGGAAATAGGACTACACTGCATGCCCTCTACTGGGGCTGGACTTGCAATGACAACTGCTACTGGCTCCTCCCTCAACCATCGGCTTTGGGTGGGGAAGATGCTGCCCTGCCCCTCACGATCTCAGACATCCCCTCGCCCTGGCTGTGCTGAGGCCGAGCGGCCCTTCCCCATCCCTGTCCTTGCCTCCAGCAGGGTGATGGTGATCATGAACCAGGGTGGGGGGCAGCAGGTGTAGCTGTCGTAGTACCACTTCCGGTCAATCTCCCGGGGCAGGGTCTCGTAGGCCACGTGGCGGATGAGCCGCTGGGAGAGGTTCAGCCCTTTCTCCTCCAGCAGGGCCTTGCTGCAGAGCCGGCGGTTCCCCTGCAGGATGGCCTGGCGGAAGCTGTTGGACCGCTTGTTGCTCATCTGCACAGGAAACAGGGTGGGGGACAGGGTCAGAACCAGGGTCTTGGGAGCCCCGACCCATTTCCCAGCCAGCACAATCCTTAGACTTAACCAGGCCTGTTCTACAATAGCTCACCAGAAGCACTATTCACTGAGCTCTTACATGTCACGGGCTGTTCTAAGCACTTCACAATTTGTTGGTTCATCTGCTACAGTCAGTCTACCTGTTACATAAGGCCTATGAATATCTCCATTTTGCTCGATGTGGAAACCAAAGCACAGAGAGTTTTTAGGCCCCATCAAGTTCACACCCCGTAAGGCTCCTGAGCCTGTATCATGTATTCACAGTACCTTCCTTCCACCCCCCCATCTCTCATCCATCCATCACAATTTCCTGAGCAACTACTATGAGTCAGGCACATTGCCAGGCCCAGGGGATACAGTGGTGCTCGAGACAGATAAGTAACCAGCAATCACAGTTCAGAGTCAGGGCTGCTGCAGGAGCACACGGGAGGGAGCCCAACCTGGTCTCGAGGTGGTCAGGGAGTGCTTCCTGGAGGAGGAGGTATCTAAGTGAGAGCTGGAGGGTGAGAAGGACTTAGGTCCTCATAAACATTAGCGTGGGAAGGGTTGGGCAGCCCTTGCTGACTCTCCCAGAACCCAAAGCTGTGCCTGTGGAAGGTCACCACTCCTGAGTCCCTTCAGGTGACTGGCCATGGAACCCTGCCTAAGGGCTGACCCTGCCTTGGCAGCCTGAGGCTGCCCGACACAGTAGAGCCCTGGCTGCTCACCTGGCAGTCAGCCTGGCTCCCAGAGATCAGAGCAGCCTGCTGACGTCCAGCCCCAAGGCCTCTGTTGCCTCCCATCTGCCCTCCACAGCCACATTCTAGACTTTGATTACGGGGAGATGTCCTAGAGACTGAGTCCTCCCAACCCCAGAGCGCACAGCACCGCCTGGGTGGCTGTTCCACAGCAGCTGGGGTGGGGATTAGCAGCGTATTCCTGGGACTGTGGGCCCGGCGGTGGACAATAGGCTGAACCCGGAGGCGGGAGTCCAGACAGGGCTGGCCAGGTGCACCAGGCAGACCAAGGCACAGGGGTTTGAAGCCCTGTCGGGGGAAGGGAGCTGGGAGGATCTGCATTCAGACCAAACGGTGGAATGAGCCTCCCTCTGCAGCCTTTCCCCTCCTGGATTCTGCTGCCTCTACCTTTATTTTTTATTTTTTATTTTTTTAAAATATATTTTATTGATTTTTCACAGAGAGGAAGGGAGAGAGATAGATAGTCAGAAACATCGATGGGAGAGAAACATCGATCAGCTGCCTCCTGCACACCCCCCACTGGGGATGTGCCCGCAAGCCAGGTACATGCCCTTGACCGGAATCGAACCTGAGACCCTTCAGTCCGCAGGCCGACGCTCTATCCACTGAGCCAAACCGGTTTCGGCTGCCTCTACCTTTAAAGTCTGGCTTAAAGCCCCAGCAGGCCTTCCCAGAGGAAGCCCTTCCAAAGATTCCCTATTCTCCTCCCCTCCATACCTACAAAGCTCGGGTGTGGTCCTTCCTACTGGCTCAGGAGTTCTGTAAATGCAGGCAGGGCTTGGGGCTCCAGGTACACGGTAAGCCCAAGACAGGATCCCAGCGTGCAGTATTTTGTAGCCACACTTACCATCCTCTCTTTCAGTCTCCGAGTGGGAATATGCACGCGGGCGTGCACTGCATGCACACTCACAAACACACCCGCAGTCACACCCTGACGACCCGTGCAGGATCGGGCTCAGCATGAGCACAGCAGCACGGTGAGCACATACTCCCCACTCACCGGCTCCCCTGGTGTGCCTAGCACTGTGCTGGGCGCAGGAGGAACCATGGTCTTGGGCCTCATGGAACTTATAAGGAGAGACAGATGTATAAACAGCAGCAAAAGAGGGTGTCATCTTAGTTATCTGGTGCCTAGGATTATCCCCACGTCATAAAGATGGGGACCAGAGCTTGGAGAGTAATTTCTCAAAGACCCATCGTTAGGAAATCAGAGTCAGGATTCACATCCAGATCTGCCTGCCTCTGGAATCCAGGTAATTGGCACTTTCCTGCCAAGTAGATAGGGATCCGCTCCCTCCAGGTGGCTGCACCCCTTCCAGGCCTGGGGGAGCAAAGCCCATACCAGATTCCAGTCCCCACTTACCCCTCTGCCGGGCATCCTGTACAGAACACAACCTGCACGTCCTCACGTGACCACCCTGGCCACTCAGCTGGGACGTAATGTGGTCTGTGCTATAAGAGAAGCCTGGCGCCCTGGCCGGGTAGGTCACTTTGTTGGAGCATCGTCCCCAGAAGCCAAGGTTGCGGGTTCAATCCCCCATCAGGGCACATACAAGAATCAACCAATGAATGCATAAGTAAGTGGATCAGCAGGTCGACGTTTCTCTCTTCAATCAATCAATCAATCAATCAAGAGAGACCTGGCAAAGCACTGTGGGGGCTGGGATGAGGAAGGGCTCAGGAAGGAGGCAGAGTTTATCTGCTGGAAGAATACTACAGACAACAAAGTCTTTCATATATTTCACCTCATTGAATCCTTGCAATGACCCTGAAGGAGGTAAAATCCAGGCTCAGAAGATCTTTCCCAGTGAGTGGCACAGGCAGAGCCAGGAGAGGGACCCCGGTCTGCCTGACTCCAGGCCCTGAGCTCTCTGCCCTCCCCAGAGCTTCCCGGCTGGTGACCTCCTCTTAGTCCTGGTCCCCAGGGCAGCCCAGCTCACACGAACCAAGGCTCCAGCTGGCCGCTCCAGCTCTGAACTGACAGAAATCCCAACAGTGACAAGTCCCCTGTGGCTGTGAGTTCACAGAGGACCCCACAGACCCCTTGCTGGAGAGAAGCACCTGCCGGGCCCAGCCAGGCCCTCGTGCTGCCCTGGACTGAGCAGGGGATGCAGCAGACATGCTTGCGCTGGGCTGTGGATGAGCCTGTGCAGGCCCAAGCCCCGTGGCCTGGCCTTTGGTGGCACAGCTGGGCTCTAAGTCCCAGGGCTCACCTCCACCGCCTGCCCCATGAATCCCGGCTGCCCCTCCTCCTGTAGCTCAGCTCTGACCCCTGCCCTCTACAAGGCCTGCTCCCTGGGTCCATTCTGAACAGCAGTGGGACCCAAAAGCCCTACTGCTGCTCCCTGTAATCGCTGGGCAAAGGCAGGCCCTCGGCCGAGAGGCAATTAAAGCAGGTCCAAAGCTGGGTGTCCACATCAGAGAGCCCACCTGGCACAGGACAGGTCTGAGTGGGACTGGCTCCCCAGCACTGACAGCATCGGGTGACAGAAGAGAGGACACTGTCTCACCCCTCCATGAGTGACAGAAGAGAGGTGACGTCCCCACCCATTTCAATAGGGAAACCAAGGCCAGACTCCAGCCTTGGATTCATCCTGTTAGTTCATGTAGAGTCCACTGACATTCCAACCACCCCGTGGCAGGTAACATGCTTCCTGCTTAACCCCACTGGACCCCATTCCAATCTCACCCCAGTAATAACACAGCAGTAACCCGCAGAGAGGAGGGAGTCCCTACTCTCAGTCAGAGCACTGGGCAGGATTCACGGGCTCCTGTCCCCAGTCCCCCCACAAGCCAGGGCGTCTGCCAGCAGGTCTGAAGAGCTCCTGTGCCCCACTGCTCCTGGAGAGGTCTGGCCTGAGCCTCCCGACACCTGCTCCCCAGCTCCTCTCCTGCCACAACGACCTCCTGCCGCCCACTCCCAGCACTTGGTTTCGGTGGCAGGGAGCCCACTCCCAGCTCCAGAGGTGGGCACTGATTGGTTCGAGTCAGTCAACACATCCCCACTGAGCCAATCTGGGCCCATGGGAGGAGGAAATAAACCCCTTGTGTGGGAGCTACCACCAGGAGTCCCTCTCCTCTCCTGCATGGTGAGGCCTGAGGGTATGAGCGCTGGAACAGTGGCAGCCACTTTGCTGCCTCAGTGGGAGGGGCTGGAATTGCCAGCGGCTTCTCCGAGGATGAGAAGGCAGAGCTGAGAGGCAAAGAGAAACCAGGTCCTGGGTGATACCCGGCTGAAGCCTGGACTTTTCA
>NW_005871335.1:724125-726671 GCF_000147115.1 Myotis lucifugus | reverse complement strand
ACAATTATAATATAATAAGATGTGGATCGTCTCTGCATCATTGTATCGAACTAATCAGGGGGTTGTGCCCCCTCTGGTTCTGTCGCAGTGGCCCCATTTCCATCTCCTCTCCCCGGCTCCTGTCCCCTGACCTCGTTCAACAATGGGGGGGGGCGGTCTGGGATGTTCCCACGGCCCCCAAGGGAAACATCCACACAAAGCTTGGACAGTCACGGAAAATCCTAGAAGGCCCTGGAGACCTTCGAGATCCACTAATCCAAGCGTCTGCTGTGTGGACAAGGAATCTGAGGCTCAGAGAGGTTAAACTCCCTTCTCTCCGCCTTTACTTCTGACTCTAGACACGAGGAAAGCAGGAATGAAAAGGAGATGGAGGAGCAGAGGAAGATGAGGAACTTCTGGGGCCTGGGCCAGAGGGACTCCAGTGGGGAATGCTCGAGGCCTGGAGCAGGGAGCACAGCCTGCCAACCCGGCATGAGACTGCTGGCTCCCTCTGTGTCACCCCGCTACCCCCTCAGGCCAGGGCAGGGCTCCCAAAGGCACTGTGCTCTGTGATTTGTTTGTTTGTTGGCATCACCCTTTTGCCCTCTGCAGCTTTGCACACGTGGATCCCTCCGCCCAGGATTCCTTTCTCCCTCGTCTCCCTGAGAGCCTCCGACTCACCCTTCCCAGCTCACTGGATGTCCCCTCTCCGGAAAGGCTCCTCTTAGACACGTCTGCACCTGGTACAGACCTCCAGCGCCCACCCCGCACAGCTCTGTAATCGTCTCCTTTCGACTCGTTCCTGGACTGCTGGTTCCCCCATGGCAGCGTCACAACATAGCCCCGTGCGTAGCATCGAGCCGGCGGAATCGGCACTCGATAAAGATTTGTGCGGTGAACGCACAGGGGAGGTCCGGATGGAGAGATGGGTGCCAATTTCCCAAGGACAGTCCCATCAGTTCAGTTAGAAAAGGATCTTATTCATCTCTCCCGGAGAAACCCAAAACCTTTCTGCCCCTCTTCCATAGCCCCCCTTTCCTCGAAGAACCCACCCAGCGTCCCCCCCACAGCACCCACCCTGCTGGGAACTGACGCTAACTCTGCTGACGGCTTGCCTGTTCCCAAGCGCCTCCCCACATGAGCTCACTGCATCCTGGAGATGCTGCATGGGTTACTGAGATTGTTGAAGGCAATCAGACTCCGCGATGTGTGTGTGTGTGTGGAGAGAAAGAGAGAGAGAGAGAGAGAGAGAGAGAGAGAGAGAGAGAGAGAGAGAAATAGAGAGAGACAGGGGAAGAGCAGATCCACATTTCCCCCTTTTCTTGATAAGGTCAATGACGACTATCTTAGGAAGGCTGCTTCTCAGTGCAGCATTTCTCAGGCAATCCAGGAGAAATAGGCAGGAGTCACAAGTCATGGGCTAGTTCAGTCCCCCCAGAACTCAAAGAGTGATGCCCTGCCTAAGGAGGCCTACCTAACAGTGCGGGTCCCCACCCTCAACCCCAAACACCAGCTTTCAGAGATGACACAATGTGGTGCAGAAAACTCAGCTACCCCAGCCCCATAAAGACCTTTAAGCGGAAAACTCAGCTACCCCAGCCCCATAAAGACCTTTAAGAATAAAAATACCTAGGCCCGGGCCACGTAGCTCAGTTGGTTAGACGTTCAACAACCAACCAGTGAATGTATAAATAAGTGGAACAACACATCGATGCTTTTCTCTCTAAAATCAATCTAAAGGAAAAGAATAAACATACCTAATATGTGTTGAATGTTTTCATGGGGCCAAATACAGCTGTAAGCACTTATGTATATCATTTCTTGGACTTCCTACAACAACTGTATGAAATAGGTCCTATTATCATCCCCATATTACAGATGAGGAAACAGAGGCACGGGAAAATGAGCACAGTGCCAGCAGCCAGCAGAGCCAGGGCTCCACACCCAGGCAGCTTTGTGCTGCCTCTATTCACCACTGGCCGCCAGAGCTGCCCTGCTGCTCAGAAGCAACATTTCAGGATCAAAGAGGTGAGTGCTGACCCAGGAGGGGAGGGCTCTAGGAGTCTCACAGGCCCACTCTAAACGGAGACTTTTAAGGCAGGAAGGAGCCTCAAAAAGCAAGTTCTGCCAGGCCTGGCGTGGCTCTGTGGTGGAGCATCGACCTAGGAACCAGGAGGTCACGGTTCGATTCCAGGTCAGGGCACATGACCGGGTTGTGAGCTTGATCCCCAGTGCGGGGGCGTGTAGGAGGCAGCTGATTAATGATTCTCTCTCATCATTGATGTTTCTATCTCTCTCTCCCTCGCCCTTCCTCTCTGAAATCAATAAAAATATATTAACAAAAGTAACAGTTCTGACTTTCTTATTGCTCAGACAGGAAAGTAAAGCTTGGAGAGGCGAAGTGGCAGTGTCGGCCAGGGAGGGCCTCCTTGGCCAGCCTGGCCTGGCTCCACATGGCTCCCACGCTGGGTGGGCTGATGCGGGATGACAGCGGGGTTCAGAAGCAGGCCTGAGTCCTGGGACAATCCATCCTCCACTCCCACCCCATGAGCACTGCAGGGGGGCAG
>NW_005871335.1:720413-723944 GCF_000147115.1 Myotis lucifugus | reverse complement strand
GGGGAGGAAGCCAATGGCTTGCATTCATGGGAGCAGAGATACCAATCCCTTCTCAGGAGCTGCCTATAAGCTTGGGGGGTGGGGGCAGTGGGTGAAGGGGCTGAGATCAGACAAGGGCCTCTCTCCTTCATTCCAGCTCCAGACAAAGGACCACCTGCTCCCTCTTCCCCTCCCCCTCCAGAGCTCCCTGCTGTTGTCCTAGTGACAGGGGCTGCCCTAGGGCTCCCCAAGCCCCCACCCCCCACCGAGGCCTGCCAGTCCTGCCCCAAGCACATTACAGGCTCCAGACTGCAGAGGATGAGCTGGAATCAGGCCCAGCCTCCCTTCTCTGCCAAAACCCTACCTTTCAGTGCCAGGGCCAGACAGGCCAGACAATGGGGTCATCACTACCCTAATAATGAGGCCTCAGGGATGCAGGAGGCTCACTAGTGGGGAGGGAGAGGCAGGGGTGGGGCTGCTGCCTGGGCTCCACAAATGTACACAGAGCACCTTCCAACTCCCCCACCCCCGCCAAGAACCAGGGACGATGAGGACAAGAGCAGAGGCCGACAGTGGGCAGGTGGGAGGCAGAGAGAGGGAGACGAAGGGAGAAGAGACACAGGGAAAGCCTGAGAGAGGATGTGTAAAGGAAGGAGGTAGATCCCATTGCCCAGGAAGGCAGCTCAGAGCTTCTTAGGAGTCTGCAAGGCGCAAGGCAAAATCCCACTCTTGTCTCTGCCACTAACCGGTTTGTGTACTTTAGGGTAACCTGCTGGAGCCACAGTCACCTGTCTGTCAAGCAGGGTCACATCCCCTCACAAACGCAGGCCAACCCTCTCCAGGACCCAGGGTCACAGGGACTCGATGTCCAGCTCTAACTGCCCCATTCACAGCAAAGCAGGGAGCACCCTTCCTTCAAGCAAGCTATGGGTGATGAGAACATACCAGTCCCGTGGCTTGGAGCTTTTGGGGATACAAACCCTAAAAATGAAATTTCTTTAACAGTGCGCTCAAGGCCCCAAAGCTCTCTGTCCCGGGAGTCCCAGGCCCTGCATTCACCCACTTTTGGCAGCGGGGTGCTCTTGGGATGAGTCTGGGCTGAGTGGGTTGGAGGCAGCCTGACTGGGGCTGGTGAATGAGGCTGTGAATGGACCGCAGGCAGGGGCCTAGCGGGGAGTCGGGAGTGGGGAGCATCCTGGCAGCTGCCTCCTGAATAGGGCCCAGTGCTGTGGAGGGTGGGGGAGGCCAAGCCCACGTTCAGCCTTAGTGGAGGATGCTGGCCGGGCGGAGGGAGAAAGACAGTGAGGGGCCCCTCCCACCTGCCTCAGCCTTGAAAAGAGCTGCAGTGGGGAGAGGCTCCAGGGGACTTTAATCCCACCAGCACCCAGCCCTCTGGCCCCTTAATCCTCTAAGTCGCCAGTTTTCCCCAGCCGGGGGCCTCGCACAGGCTGTGCCTGCCACGCATCCCAACTCCCACCTGGACCCCTTCCTAGTGCACTTACGACCTAGGCTGGGAAAAGGACCCACCAAATTCCCTCTGCATTATTATTATTATTGACTTCAGAGAGGAAGGGAGACGGAGAGAGAGCTAGAAACATCAATGATGAGAATCATTGATCGGCTGCCTTCTACAGGTCCCCTATTGGGGATTGAGCCCACAACCCAGGCATGTGCCCTCGGCTGGAATCGAACCTGGGACTCTTCAGTCTGCAGGCCGACACTCTATCCACTGAGCCAAACCGGCTAGGGCTCCCTCTGTACTGCTGACACTTTGGGGTCTGTCCCCCTCTCTGGGGCAAGGGGTGGGGCGAGTCCCAGAAGGAACCCCTCCTCCCGCGCTGTGCCATCTTGGGCAGATCCCTAGGCACACTGCCTCCGCTTCTCCATTGGTCATGTGGTAGGAGCTCTGCCTTCTCCAGATGTAGGGGGCCCATCCCACCCCATCCAGCCCATAGGGGCAGCTGATCTATTCTGCATCCTTGCTCAGTCAGGGGTGATGGGAAATTTGGAATTAGGACCAGGCAGGGGCGTGGATGAGGTCTGTGTTGTCACCTGGTGACACTGGGGAGAGGGGCAGCAGGTCAGGGAACCATAAGCCATGGTCCAGGAGGGCTGAAAGGAACCTTCCTGTGTGTGAGCTGCACAAACTGCATTTCCAGGACAACTCTGTCTGCACTTGAATTTCCTTCTGTCTCCCAGGAGGACCCTCTCCTCATCCCTGATCCAGGGAGTTTTCAAGCTACTCTGCAGGGTTCTGGGGCTGTGGGACCTCGGAGGCACAGAGGACTGGAAAAGGGGTTCTGAGCAGCCCCCTCCCAGCTAGGTCAGCCCCACTGTGAGTGTTTTGTGTGCTGGCCTCCTGCATGCCTCCTGGTTGGACAGCACAGGCAGCGCTGTGCGTATGGAATGCTCGCTAGACAACAGGCACCGCCTCATCGCACCCTCGCCTCACCCCGTGTCCTGGAGGACCTGGGACAGTCCTGGCTTGTCCCTACTGTCTGAGCGTGATTGTTCACAGAGCCCCTTTCCCTCTCAAAATGGGCCCAATCTGGATGATAAATTATATAGTCCCCCCATTAAAACCCTCAACAGCCCTATGAGGTAGATGCTATTGTGGGCTCCATTTTGCAGGGGAGAGCTGAGATGGCCAAGTGTGGACAGAGGGACATGCAGATGGACGGACACCCAGGTGCAGGGGCCCAGAGGCTACACTGCCCCATCCTTAGGGCGCTGTAGCTAAAGAGTTTGGGGGACCCCAGTTCAATCCTCTCGTTCGTTCATTTCACAGATACTTACTAGGAACTGACAACATGCCATTCATCACGCTCAAGCTATGGATGGGCACACCAGAGCAGAGGGCAACAGAAACGAGCTCAACATCACAAAGCAAGTTACTGCTCAAAATGAAGACAGTTCAGGGTTCCTCCTTGGGGTTGGGGGTTCCAGCCTTGCTCTTCCTAGCTTTTCTCTGCCCTGTTCAGTTATATGAAGTACAACTGGCTCAGGGTTTCCCAATGTGTGTTTTGTGGAACACCAGGCCCAAGATGGTGCATGAAATAAGGGTTCTGTGGCTCCGTAAGTTTGGGAAACCCTCTTGGAAGGGCATGATGCAGAAACCAAACCAAGGGCTCTGGAAGGTTTGCAATGGGGAAACCTGTCTGATTTTGCTCAGCCCGGCATTTCCCAAACGTACTGGATCACAGCATTTTTTTCACAGCAACACTCCATGGAGCACTCTGGGGAAATGCACGCGTCCACAGTCGAGGCATTTCCCCCTTCTATGACACTTGGCCCCTTGGCTGGTGGTTCCAAATCAGCCTCTGCCTCCATCTCCCGAGTGGCACAGGCCCTCACGGCAGCTGACACTGTGTCTGGGCTCCTCCAGCAGTTAGACTCCGGTCCCAGCCAGAGGGTGGAGGACAATGCCAGGCCCAGGAGAGGCCGAGGAATCAGCGACTGCCCGACTGCCTGGACTGGCCGAATGGGCCGCTGATCAGCTCCCAGAGAACAGCCCGCACCAGCTGGGATCTGCCTTGCTCAGCACCCAGGACA
>NW_005871335.1:715769-719615 GCF_000147115.1 Myotis lucifugus | reverse complement strand
TTGGGACTAGTCCCTTTCTCTGCAGTTTCCTTTCCTTGCCAATGAGGATCATAATTCACCTCGAGAGCAAACACTTCCCATCATTCCCCCTGACTTCCCCTGATTCAGAAATACTGATTTTCACAAGTATTTTTTATTTTTTTTTAATCCTCATTTTTCCATTGATTTCAGAGAGAGTGGAAGAGAGAGGGAAAGACAGAGAGAAACATTGATGTGAGAGAAGCATTTGATGTGTGGGAAAGACAGAGAGAAACATTGATTGGTTGCCTCCCTGCATGCGCCCTGACCAGGGCCTGGGCCAGGAAGGAGCCTGCAACAGAGGTACAGTCACTTGACCGGAATCGAACCTGGGGCCCTTTAGTCCGCAGGCCGATGCTCTGTCCACTGAGCCAAACCCTGTCCACTGAGCCAAACTGGCTAGGGCACGTATTTTATCACTTCTATTCTCACACCAATCCTACAGTAAATGTGATTAGTCCCATTTAACAGATACAGAAACTGAGGTGGGCAGAGATCAGTGACTTGCCCAAAGGCACTCCCGGAGAGTAGAATGGGGCACCACCTGGTCTGCTCCCAGCTGGGGCTGGGAATGGTGATTCCAGGATTCTCAGCTACATTATTTCTGTCCTCTCAGCCACGTGAGGAGTCTGCAGGGAGGCAGCTCATCCCTCTTAAGGGGCTTCTCCCAGAAGGGGAGAAGCTAGAATCCCCTTCCTTCAGCAGAGAATCAAGCATCCTGATCTGAATTCAGGTTGAGCAGCTGGACATTCGGGCTCCCCAGCTCTTTCCACACCTGGGCCTCAAGGGGAAGAAGAGCTCAGACTTCCCCTGAAATACAGGAAGTTGGGGTTGGGTGGGCAATGGGGGAGGGGGTCACTTTCCACCAGGCCGTCCCTCTCCACCCTGCTTCTCCTCCTTCAGAGTCCTCTCCCCACAGAAGCCCTTGGAGGTTCAGACTCTGAGATGACAGCTGGGGGCTGTGACTCAAAGCCAGGCCTCTTGGGTCGCTAAGAGCAGCAGTAATAATGCCCATGCTGACTCATCCAGGGCCAGCCGTCACATGTCCCAGCTGCCTGGGGACTGAAGCCGAGTCACAGCCATAATGCAGGAGTCCCGGGGGAGCAGCAGGCAGGGAGAGGGGGAAGTGGGTGTGAGGGGCTGACTACTGGTTATCAGGCATTGGGAAGAGTTTCAGCTTTCTCTTAATTCCCACAGTCGCCCGGGAGTTAAAGATGATCGTCTCCATTTAAGGAGAGGAAACGGAGGCTCAGAGAGCTAATGTCATTTGCTCCCCATCACAAAGTCAGTCAGGCCAGAACTCAGGTCTACCTGACTCCAAATCCAGGGTTCTGTCCCGGGCAGCCCATCTAAGCAGCACTGAGCTCTGGTAGTTACACATTTATAATTCACACTAGGGGCCCAGTGCACGAATTCGTGCACCTTGAAAGGAACTGTGGGCCGCAAGGCTGTGATGGGCACAGGGGTGGGTCTCGGCCCATCCTCTGTGCCTCTGCCCAGCCCCTCCCGCTGCGGCCCCCAGTGGCCTGTCTGCCAATAGCCCCACTCCCTCCACCACCGCTCCCACTCGCTGATGGCGCTGGCCCTGCCCTGCTTGCACCCGATGATAGTGCAATTGGGGCCCAAGTGGCACCTGCTGCCCTGATCGCCCCTCAGGAACAGGGGGAGGTGGAGAAGCCCTCAGGGGCGATCGGGGCTGGCAGCCGCTGCTCGCACCAGCTGATGGCGCCGAGCGATCGGGACTGGCACCAGGCGCCAACAGTGGGCGCACGCCAACAGTGGGTGCGAGTGGCTTCTCGGGCACTGGCAGCAGGTGCAAGCGGGGCCGTTGTGGCAGCTGGTGCAAGAGGCGGCTGCTGGCCTTGATGGCCCCTCAGGAGCAGGGGGAGGTGGAGAAGTCCTGAGGGGTGATTGGTGCTGGCAGCCGCCGTT
Source organism: Myotis lucifugus (assembly GCF_000147115.1). Lineage (NCBI taxonomy): Eukaryota > Metazoa > Chordata > Mammalia > Chiroptera > Vespertilionidae > Myotis > Myotis lucifugus. The sequence goes on along the minus strand of NW_005871335.1, from coordinate 717,665 downwards.
CACACCTGCTGATGGCGCGGTGCTGGCACAGGCAGCAAGGTGGGAGTGCTGGGCAGGACCGTGGTACGCTGGAGCAAAGAATTTTCAGTAACCACCAGAGGCTCGCCCTGATGACAGCGACCGGCACCCTGCCTTGGTCTGGTGCCCCCTCTCACCTGCCCCACCATCCTGCTGTGGCCAATGCCTGCCATGTTCTGCACGCGCCCCCTGGTGGTCAGCGCACGTCATAGCGACTGGTTGTTCGTTTGTTCCCCTGTTCTATTTGCAAACTAGGGTATATAGTATAGTATATATACATAGATTTGTAATTGTGGTGGGATAATTAAGACTGGCCCACTATCCTTCTGGGAGATCAGCAAAGTTGGGAGTCTTTTGGGGGGGTCTGGGAAATGCATGCTCCCCATGGGAAGGGAAAAAGAGAGACACAATCAAGTCACTTTCAATTCTTCCTTTTGCCTCTTGCTTGTTTGAGCTTGAAAGCAATTGTGTTGTGTGAATTAACAGAACTCTGCTACGAACCCTTCTGCTCATTAAACACTTGCAGATCTTGAAAGCATTTTTAAGGGTAACTGGAAATGGTTTTCCAACTCCAGAAGCCCTTTGGGGGTTTACTGGGCTCTGGTCCCACATCTGCCACTGACCTGCTATTTGACCTTGGATCCTTGAGGGCACCTCCCTGGAGTTCAGGAAGGGACTGGAGTAAGACTACCAAAAAGAGCTCGTAGGAAGGCTTACAGGACACATATAAAGCAATAACGAAAAGGTACATTACCTGAGAGAAAACTGTGAATATCAGTGGAACAGAGAAAAAAGCTGAAATATACCCAACCACCTAAAGAAATTTTCCAAATGATAACATTTCTCAAACAATGTATAAAGGAAGTGTTTCTTCTTTTTTTTTTTTTAAAAAAAATTCTAACCCGAGGATATTTTTTCCATTGATTTTTAGAGAGTGAAAGGAAGGGAGGTAGGGAGAGGGGGAGGGAGGAGGGGGAGGGGGGATGGGGATGGGGAGGGAGACATCAGTGTGAAAGAGACACATCGACTGGTTGCCTCCTCAACTGGGCTTGAACCTGCAGCCCAGGTACGTGCCCTTGACCAGGAATCGAACCTGAAACCCTTCGGTGCATGGGCTGACACTCAAACCACTTAGCAACGCTGGCCAGGGCAGGAGTGTTTCTTTTTTAAAAAAAAATATTTTTATTGATTGCAGAGAGGAAGGGAGAAGGAAGAGAGAGAGAGAGAGAAACATCAATGATGAGAGAGAATCATTGATCGGCTGCCTCCTGCACGCCCCACACTGGGAATTAAGCCCACAACCTGGGCATGTGACCTGATCGGGAACCAAACCGTGACCTCCTGGTTCATAGGTTGACACTCAACCGCTGATTTACGCCGGCCGGGCCAGGAAGTGTTTCTTAATAGGTGATGTTGGTGTAACTGGACAGGAATAAGATCTGGATAGAGTAGAGGGTTGGATAATATTTTTTCTAAATCATAGAAGTAGTAGGAAATAGCAGCATATATTTATGAAATCTGAAAAGGGATGAAAACTGTCTCAGGCCCGAAGCAATAGAAGGAATTGTGAAGCAAAAGTCCAACAGATTCAACTATAGAAAAATGAGACTTTTTTTTATCATCCTATATAATAAAACCCTAATATCCTATATAATAAACCCTAGTCTGCAAATTGAACGGCAGAACGACCAGTTGCTATGACGCACACTGACCACCAATGGGCAGACGCTCAATGCAGGAGCTGCCCCCTGGTGGTCAGTGTGCTCCCACAGGGGGAGCACCACTTAGCCAGAGGCTGGGCTCAAGGCTGGCAAGCGCAGCAGTGGTGGCAGGAGCCTCTGCTGCCTTGGAAGCAGCGCTAAGGAGCAGCGAGCCCAG
>NW_005871335.1:711684-712626 GCF_000147115.1 Myotis lucifugus | reverse complement strand
CTAACCCAAGGCTGCTAGAGAGGAACGCCACGCACGAAAAGGAGGAAGAAGGAAAGAAAGAAAAGAAACCACTTTATCACCAAAGGCTTAGTAACCCCCTATTAATTTCTTTTTTTTTTTTTCCCACCAACCTTTGAATCCCCCTATTATTCTGACATAGCCTCCCAGCTGCTCCCCAGGTTCAGGGACCCACCACAGGAGACCAGCGAAAACCTGGGAAGAGCTTCCCAGGTGAGTCCGTACTGAGCAAAGGGAGGGAACTCAGGAGGGGGAGGCGGGGGGAGGGAACTCAGGAGGGGGAGGCGGGGGGAGGGTCCCTCTTCTCCAGACAGCCAGGCAGCGGGATGCGCAGAACAAGGGGGATTCTCCAGGGTGACAATAAAGGCGTCGGACTCTGCCCAAGGGCCTCCAATAACTTCTAGTAACTATAACTCTTGTACCCCCTTCTGCTCCCCGGCCAGGTAATGCATACCCAGTGCCTTTCCATCAGACCAGTGGCCGTGGCCTCCACCTGCTGGGGGCAGAGACCCCTTACTCAGGAACCCGTCCCGCCCCTCCCCCCCCCCCCAGCACAAGCGCTAACATTCTGCCTGCGGGTTGGGAGGAAGGGGCTCCCCCATGTGCTGAAATTCACCCAGTCTCTTCCAGGCTGAGTCCCAGTGGCGAGGACGCGGGATTCTACCCCGGCTTTGGGGCCAGAAGCAAGAGAGAGGTTTACTATAAGAGCCGAAGAGAGGGAAGGGGTTACGCTCCCCCCCCCCCCAATCATTGGAGTTAATTGGAGGAAAGTGGCGAGGAAGAAGAGGTGAGATAGCCGCATGGGTTATATATAGGTAGTTTTTGAAGTGAAGAGATATGTAAGGGGAAAAATATTAATAAAGAGTGAGATATTTGAGGAGGATATGAAGGCGTCGTTTGATTAAGGCAAAGAAAGGGGTAGAT
>NW_005871335.1:707295-709205 GCF_000147115.1 Myotis lucifugus | reverse complement strand
TCCACTCCTCTTCCTTCTTCTTCTCACCACCCACCCACCCACTCACTCCGGCCTTGCTCCCTCTCAGAAACAGGCTCTTCTCCAATAATGAAAATTGCAATTAATGCGCTCATGTCCCCAAAGCAAACACATAACCCCAGCAGCCCCACATCCAACCTGTGACCATCTCCCTGACAATGACTGCTCCCCTGAAACACGAAAAGGAAATTAACTTCGTTCTAATTAGGTGAGTTTGCTACAGACACCCGTTTTCATCTCGGTTTCAGCAAGTGTGATCATCTCAACTATTTTTGTTTCTCACCACCCTCCCCCATCTCTACTCTACTAACAAGTCAAGATCCTGCCAAGATTTTCCTTGTAAATAAAACTGTCTGCTTAGGGTGTGATTTTGAAAACAGCCTTCGGGGGACAGAAGAGAGGCTGACTCCTTTGGGGAGTGAAGCCCCAAAAGAGGAGAGGCAGCTTGGGGCCCTGGTCCTGTCACTGCCTCCCCCCCACTTCCTGATATCATGTGCATGGCCCCTGGGGTGCTGGCTGGAGAAGTGGGCCAGGGGGTGGGTGGTTGCAGGGGAGGAGGAAGAAGGGCTCTGAGAGGGGTTGGTGTTCTGACCCCAGCTGCACTTTATTTTATTATTTTTAAAAATATATTTTAATTGATTTCAGAGAATAAGGGAGAGGGAGAGAGAGATAGAAACATCAATGATGAGAGATAATCATTGACTGGCTGCCTCCTGCATGCCCCCTGTTGAGGATCGAGCCCACAACCAGGGCATGTGCCCTTGACCAGAATCAAACCCGGGACCCTTTAGTCTGCAGGCTGATGTGCTATCCACTGAGCCAAACCAGCTAGAGCCCCAGCTGCCCTTTAGATTCTGCCTCTTCTCCAGCCCAGGGGCAGCTCTATCCACACCTCCCCTTCTGTCATCCCTCTGGTGGAGGGGACCTCAGCAGGCTCCGTTCAGTCCCTGAACATGTACTGTGCTCCTATGAAGTCCCAGTGACAGAGCTTCGGGAATACAGAGGTGGATAAGGTCCGCACCCTGCCCTGCAGACACTGTTTAATTGGGGGTGACAGCCAGGAAAGCCCAGGCATAGAGAAACCCAAAGGAGGGGGTCCCTGCAGGTCCAAGAAGGCTTCCTAAAGGATATGCCCCCAGAACCAGGCCAAGTGGGGAAGCTGGAGGGGAGGCATTCCAGGTAGAGAATGGCATGGGCAGAGGCTGGGCTTGTGCAGCAGGATGGGGTGAAGGGGGCTACAAGCAATTTGGCATGGCTAGTGGCTAGAAACTAGAGCAAGGCGCTCCATGGACAGAGACTAGCCTGGAGGGGAGGGCTGGAAGAGTTTCATGAGCAGAGCTTGGACTTTACTCCAAGGGCAATGGGGAGCCATCGAAGGATTGTGAGCAAGAGAGTAATATTTAAGAAGATCCCTTGGGCTGTAGTGCGGGAGATAGAGAGGAGGGAGGCTGGCCTGAGCATAGGGAGACGGAGATGCCGTCCAAGTAAGAGATCACCAGGGCAGCAGCAGTTGGAATAAAGGAGTGAGGGAGGATCTGAGAAGCATCCAGGAGGCTATCTCGTAGGAATATCTCACCCCGCCTTGGCAGACAGTGTTTCCACCAGTCTCCTAGGAAAGAATTCCCAGCCTCTCACGGAAGCCTCTGTTCAGCAGACTACACCCCTTTCTCTGGCTCCTGCTGGGAGGAGGAGGCCATCTGGACTTGGAGACAGTTGTGATAGCCAACATCCTCCATGACCCTGAGGCCACACTCTCACCTTCTGCTTTCAGTGTCGCCTCAGCCTCTTCCCACCCTTCGGGCTTCTGGGGAATTTGCAGCACAACCCACTCCCCAGCAGCAGTAGGGCCTGGGGCCTGGCACCCAAGTGGCCAGGCTGTCGGGTAGCTTTGG